>NC_136065.1:2124973969-2125163969 GCF_964261635.1 Lissotriton helveticus | reverse complement strand
GATTGGGAACGCCCGCCATTGGTGCGGGGGTCCCGTTGCAGACATTAGGATGCGCCTACCACACTGGTGGGCGCATCCTGTATTCCTGGCATTGCAGTGGGCGGTACTCTCAGCACTGCCCGCCGAGGATCACTGAAATAATATCGAGTGACAACATATCGACCTTCAAGAATATCGTTGACAAAATATAGACTGTCAAAATATCGACTTTCTATGTACAAACAGGTAAGTACAAAAATATCGAGTTTTAAATATCGTTTACAAAAATATAGTTGTAAAAAATATCGACTTTAATAAAAACAATGTTTAATTACATTAATATAAAAAATTAATTACTAAAATATACTTAACAATACTTAAAATAACTTTTAATAATTAAATAATTAATGAAAGTAAAAAAATTATATTTTTTTAATCATATTTCTTAAAACATATATATAGTAACAAAATTTAATTAAATAATAGCCAATATTATTAACGTACAAATAAAAAAGATCAAAAATGACTATTCCCACTCCAGTGGGTGCAACAGTAGGGAAAGCGTTGGATAGCGTAGGGGTTAAAATTACTATTCCCACTCCAAAGAGTGCAACAGTGGATATATGACGTCACAACGCAACTTTTACAACGCACTACCATTACAACGAAATTTTTACAGCGCAAAAACTATTACAACGCATGTTTTTACAACGCATGTTTTTACAACGCAGATACCTTTACAACACATACCATTACAACGTAAGTATTGGTAAGTATATAATAATTTTTTTAATTTAAATTATTTAAAATTAATTTAATATAATTTAATTTCATTTCATTTCATTAAATTAATTTAATGTAAATTTAATTTTACTTTATTTTTACACTGTACCCCTGTACCCCAAAAACCCAAAACTGACCCTGAACCCTAAAAACAACCCTTTACCCAAAAACCCAAAACTGACCCTGAACCCTAAAAATACCCCTTTACCCAAAAACTAAAAACTGACCCTGAACCCTAAAAATACCCCTTTACCCAAAAAACAAAAACTGACCCTGAACCCTAAAAATACCCCTTTACCCAAAAACTAAAAACTGATCCTGAACCCTAAAAATACCCCTTTACCCAAAAACTAAAAACTGACCCTGAACCCTAAAAATACCCCTTTACCCAAAAACTAATAACTGACCCTGTAAACTAAAAATACCCCTTTACCCAAAAACTAAAAACTGACCCTGAACCCTAAAAATACCCCTTTACCCAAAAACCAAAAACTGACCCTGAACCCTAAAAATACCCCTTTACCCAAAAACTAAAAACTGACCCTGAACCCTAAAAATACCCCTTTAATAAATAATTTAATTTAACATAATTAGCAATTAATCAATTAAATTAACAAATATTTTTTAATTGACAATTAATTAAATATTACTACCAATTATTAAATTTACATATTTAATTAATTATAATTAAATTACTTCCCACCCTATTCCCTATAAACCCACAACCCGCTACAGGAAATAAATTATTTAAATTTACATAATTAGCAATTAATCAATTAAATTAAATTAATTACCAAATAAATTTTAAATAATTAACAAATATTATTTAATTACCAATTAATTAAATATTACTACCAATTAATAAATTTACATATTTCATTAATTATAATTAAATTACTTCCCACCCTATTCCCCTATAAACCCACAACCCGCTACAGAATAAAATTACACAATAATTAAAAAAAAATAATAAAAAATAATTATAACATAAAATGACACTTTTCACACATATTATAACATAAAAAACACTATAAATAATTAAATATTATTTAAAAAACGATATTTTTTACTATCTAGATTATATACTTGGATATTTTCACTTTCTATATTATTTACAGTTGATATTACTTCACTTACCTTAAAAACGATATTTTGGCTGTCTATATTCTGTCCTGTCGATATTTTGTCCAAACGATATTTCAAACTCGATATTCTGTCCAAACGATATTTTGGAGTCGATATTATGTCTGTGCACCGCCCGCCGCAATGCCAGGAAGGCATATTGTGCAGTTCCATGCACAACATGGCAAGCACCACGCGGTGCCTGCCATGTTGTGCATGGAACTGCAGGGGGGTACTATAGGTACCCCCATGGGCACCCTCCACCCCCAGAATCCCTGGGGGCCCGTTATGGGCCCCCAATGGCAACACCACATGCATTTCCGTGGCGGCAGGCACAACCCCGCACTAATGCTAATATGGATGGCAGTGTATCCCAGGCAACCCCACCATGTTAGCAGCTTTTCCACCCGGTCGACTCAGCGACCGGGCAGAAAACTGGCGGACGGTCTTTCGGTCTGCCGGGGTCCCCCCTGACATGGTAATGTGGCGGGGGAAAATGCAGAGCGGGCAGTGGTTTTTAGCGAGCGGATCGCCACCGCCATACGGGCGGTGGCGATCCGCCCGCTAACCTAATGGACCCCCATGTTTGCAAGAAAGATCTACATTATGTGGCATCGTTTTTCCAGTTCTCCAACAGGCCAAACATCCTCAAATTGCACCTCCTATTTCTGTCTTCAAAATCCATCATATCTCTTTCCAGGGATTCTATTTTCTTGAATAAGATATCTGTTATATTTTTTATTGCCTTATTAGATGTTCGGTTTTACTTATTCTGAATGAGGCTTCTTTCATCCTGTTTGTGAGTATTTGAATATCATCTCTGAGACTCATAATTTTGTCTGTACTAATCCAGTATGATTTTTAGTGCTTTGGGTCAAGTCATGTAACACATAAGTTATTTGCAAGATCAACTCCATATTGCTATCTGATTTTCTTTTGATTGGTTAGTCTGGTCCCAGAAGTTCTTGTTTCCTTCTTTAAGACCAGATTGTTTCTCCTTATTGTCTTTGATTTCTTTGTCTTTGCCGTCTTCCAGTTTACACAGATGTAAAGGTGTCCTGGTTAGATGCTTTTGTAATTTTTTATGTGTACGAAGAAAAGAAAACTTGACAAGTTAGATCCTGGAGCAGGGGACGGGCCTCGCCCCATAAGAGGATCCAATGGTGAGATCCAGGGAGATGAGTAGGCCCACTTATTTCTGTGCAGGCAGATTTAGCAAAATAAAATCAAGTCACACGACTTGAACCTAGTATGTACTCTCATTGAGGGTCAGTGATTGGTTACGACCATCGCAGAGAAACTAAAGGATCTTTGAGATATCACGGAAGATTCAATAATTGTAGCTCTAACCAGATAATGGGGTTGTACCAATAATAGCCCACCTTTGGGGTTAGAGGTTAGAGCCTTACAGAGACTAATGTCTGCATATGTAAGCTGACCACTTATAGATCATTATATGGAGGTGATTAGATGTCCATGAGTCTTTGGGCCTGCCATATACTTGCTGCCTTTATGGAAGAGGGACAACATCAGTGCAGGTAAATCCAGGTAAAGGTGTGCCACTTTACATGTACCTACTGGTTTAGACTGGTAGGACCCGATTAACAGACCTAACTTAAGACAAAATCCTAAACTTACTACCATTTTGGTATTCACAGAAGGCACTTACTCATTTGGTATTCACAGAAGTTAGGAGTCCTAACTTTGCTACTCCTAAACTTAGAAAATCCTAATTTTAAGACTTTTGGTATTCACAGAAGGCATTTAGGTGTCCAAAAGTTAGGAGTCCTAACTATACTACTCCTAACGGAGACAAATCCTTTCTGTGAATACCGAAATGAGTAAGTGCCTTCTGTGAATACCAAAATGAGTAAGACCCTTCTGTGAATACCAAAATGGTAGTAAGTTTAGGATTTTGTCTTAAGTTAGTTCTGTGAATCGGGCCCATAGGCCTCAGACCGTGCCGCAATAGTATACCCAGTGAACTCATTAGAAGGAGCCGCATGCATGGGATATCGCTGAAAAACTGACTGTTGGAGCACATATTTCATACCTCACCACGTGGAAGTAGGTAGAAGGTTGAATATCTTTTCAGTCACTCCTGTTCTGCTTGGGACTTAACGTATCTGAGCAGGCAGGGGCGGCCGTGTCCTGAGTGTATGTAGAGTTCTTATCTGTGTGGCGAGCGGACCTTTCAGGAAAGATACTGCGTCACAGGTGTCGGTTCTGCGCCAAAGGCCTCTCACTGCCTCCGCCCATGGTCCGGTCCATGCCTCTGTGATTTCTGGGGTGCAAAGCCCAGTAATCATGGCTGATTGTGCCCATGGAAAAATCCTGACATTGGAACCCCAAACCTAGGCGGCTATCTTGTTGGGTGCGAACCACGCCCCCATAGATGTACTACTCTTAACCCCACATACACACACCTTGAAGATATATATATCATAAAGGCTCATATATGCAGAGTTAGGTATAGAAGATACAGAGATGGCTAGCTGTTGATATTGTGGTTCGATATTAAGGCATTCTATTCCCAGGGCTTTAAGTGGGATGAAAACACTGGGGGGGGTCTCTCAAAGGGGCATGGCCAATGTAATTAAGGGTGTGGCTTAAAAACACTTAAACTAAAAAACTTGTGCTTAGCATAGTGTGCTGCCAGACGTGTATGTTGCTGTCATTGCACCCAGATAAATGATACAACAAGTAACATCATACCTACAACAAGCCAGGAGTATTGGCTTTGTCAATGGTTGTTAGTAGCATTAGATAAATAAGCAGCAACACTGGCTTGTTAAATATAATATTGAAAAAGCTTCTACTTAAAGCCCTGCTGACACCACGACAATGTTGCTGCTCCTGAGTTTCAAAAAGAGAAGAGAAATCCAGACAGAAAATGACTCTTTAAAGGATTTCCCATCCCTGACAAGCTCACCTGACATGATGTCATACCGAAACGTATCCACTAGTGAGAAGTGAGCAGTGAGAGCATGCGCACAGGATGTGCTCACCTGACATGACCTCATACCGTAACTTCTCCACATGAGAAGTGAGCAGTGCGAGCACACGCCCATCGACGTGCCTGCTGTTTCTGCAGTACGGAAAAAAAGCGAACCCCCTGTGCCAGGGCATAAAACAGAGCCCGATAGGGACCTGTCTTGAGGCCCCCTTTAAAAAACTGCCTGTGCTCAGACCCGGTGAGACCCGGCCCACTTAAAGCCCTGTCTATTCCCCACTCGATATTCCAGAACCACCCAGGGAACGAGGGGCCTTTGTATTGAGGTTCTGGGTTTTTAGGAACCCGGTGGTGCCAGGGGATAACACCCGAAGACCTCTGAGTTCTCCCTTGTTCCGGACCACAGAAACACGGAGTCTTCTAGTCGCAGTCAGAGATCAAGTTTTATTGGTAGCTACCAAGTAACAGGTGTCCTAGAAGCACGACAAGCACGGGTCATGTGTTCTCAGGAGACTGTTCGTTTTTACAGAACCAGCCTTCTCCTTATATACAAAAAATAATAGCTGCAAGCAAGAATTCTTGAGTTTATGATATGGCTATACACATATTTCTACAATAATACAAAAGAGCGAAGTCATGTAGGCAAGCCCGTATTTTAGATGTCCAATTCGTGATAGATTACCTAGCCAGGCCCGGAACGCCCATCAGATATCGGTGAAACCCCAATAAAAGAAGGCACCTCCTAGTCATAAAACTGGCCATAAACAGGGAGCATGGACAGGTGTGTATGTGTGTAGAAAACATGATCTGTAAGGGGTGAATGGTTTGTGGTATGTTGTGCATTGATGCTATCGTGTTTGGCCACTGGGCGAGGAGCTGCCCAAACAGGTTTGGCTGGAGGCAAGGGAGTCAGTTGGGACAGGTCAGGGGGAAGTCAGGGAAGGTGGACGTGTCCTTTTAGATCAAGCTCGACCTTTAATTGACTTATCATGAGGGCAAGACACAAGATGGATACCGTTTACAAAATGGAGTCTGAGGGGTCGGGACGGAAACTACGATTCGGGGGTGTTAGAATGTCTCGATCATGATGCAAATGCATAGGAATGATGTCCTAATCATTATCGGTTCGTCGATACCAAATTCGTCATGGTACGTTGATGTTTCGGGATACGGGTATCGGACCTCGATACCGGGACAACAGTAGGGTCCAGGTTTTGAGAACCACAGACCCTCTTTTTGCCCTCATATAAGGCAATAATTCGTGTTAATCCGAGTCTAAATCTGTATGAAGGAATTCGTGGAGATGCTGCTGTAGCATCATTCTGTTGCTCAGTTCGTCCCTTGACACAGGCTTCCGTACACATGAGGTAGCACAGAGGCCACATAGTGCAGGAGCGCACTGTACACACAGGCAGAACATAAACAGAAGTGCTAAGATCATCCCAATGAAGATCAGTGTTTTCCATCCCCAGGTGGCGATCAGTCCCCAGAACCACCCTAGTAAGGACCAGTCCCCTTTTTCTACGTGAAGGGAACCAGATATCTCGTGTAGCTTGGAGATGGCCTGGTACACTGTTGGTGCGTTATCAGGGATGAAAATGCAACAACTGGATTGGATCACTCTACACACACCACCACGATCGGCGAGTATGATATCTAGGGCAACTCGGTTCTGAAGTGTCATAAGTGGATCCGACTGAAGTTCGGTCATCAAGTTGCCAAGAGCTCCGGCCGTTGTAATCACGGCGAATTCAACTATCCTCGATAACTGGCGAATATTCCTGCTGTTCACCATAGGCCCCCAAAATGGCAGAAAACCCTTTGCGAAGTCAGCGAATTCCTGACCCGCGGTGTCGTCTTTACTCACGACACCTCTAGCTGTCCTTGTCCGATGGTAATCTTCTCTGGCCGTGTAGGTGGGAGGCAGCAGAAATGCGATAAAGCATGTACCTGAGAAGTCAGGTGGCAACCAGGTGTGGGCTTGGTCATGGCAGACGAAATACGTGCCTTTGGCTGCTAATAATATAGGGGAAGTTCGGGAAGCGAACACATATGTTTCCGCGCATATACTCTTTCCTAATTGAGCTTTGGGATCCCTGCCGATACCTTGTAAACATAAGTGACCTCGGTTGGGTACTATCCAAACTGGGCGGGATTTCTTTGCTGTCTGGCTCTTACTCAGGTAAACCCCATATTTAGTTACGTTCCAATGAGTGTATGGAGTGAGTTCATCTTTGGGAATCGTTAGATAGGTGTCGAACTCTACTCATATTTCTTATCCCTGCTACTAGTGCCTTGTTACTGGAATCGCTTTCAACGGAACGGGTTGGGTATGGTTCTAGGGCGAACAGGAACATGGTCTGAAAAGCCCACAGAGAACCATAATAGCTGAATGGCAGGATGAAGTATGGGATACCCTTATCAGTCGTGTGTGGCATGAGTCCACATATCCAACAGTTCGATGTGTTCATTATGGACTGGTGTTGGTGTAGGAGTTGAATGAATGAGTTATTTACAAATTCGAGTCTTCTGGCAGACTCGTGTTCAGGTAGAGGGTGAAAGTAGTGTGGAGAGATAGTAGGAGGAGGCTGTGGCCGGGTGTTATTCGAAAAAGTAACTTGGAATACGAATAGAGTATAAACAGTTAAAAACATCGTTATGCTACACAACATTAAAATACATGTTATCAAAAACCTTCTTTTGGCCAGTACAGTGCATAATTGTCTTTCAAAGTTTGGGAATTTTGCAGGTCTCTTTACCCTAGGAAACTCCATTCTCTAGTTGCTGCCCGCGGTGGTAGGTTGGTTCTGCCAGGGGGTGCCCTCTGTTCAGTCCGGGGTAACTCCCTTGGACCAACCAGAACCGTTGACCTAGAGGTCCCCAGTTGCACTCCCCAGCCTTCAACCGCGACCCTAGCAGCAGAACCGGATGGCGGTTCGAAAATCAAAAATGAGCAAGTTTCCTGAGAGTGAGAGAGAGCTGAAAAATCAAAAATAGTTCTTGGGGGTAGGGAAAATCACATTTGTTTTATTTTTTTATTTTTTATTAGTCTCTTTGTCTTGACCTTAGATTATATTGTTGTTTCCCAGGTATGGTGTGGTCTTCAAACAATGTCTCAGGTTCGGTAGTGTCCAACTGCATAGACGGTGGCACAAGTCCTTGTAAAATGTGATCACTCTCCTTTTCGGTACCAGTTTCTTTTAAACGTGCATCACTGAAAGGGATGAAGCGAGGTATGGATTCTGTCTCGGAGTCGGCAATTCCTTCGTTGACCCACCGGTCGTATGGAAGGGGCAGAGGGACCCGTTTACAATGGGTCCCGTGCACCCAGTTCTTTTTGCCTTCCACCCGAACCGCTGATCTCGTGGAAAGAAGTACCAGGTAAGGTCCGGTCCACCTCGGCTGTCCGTTGTTTGTGTGCTGGAAATTCCGCACCAAGCCCCACGTGCCGGGTGTGATGGAGTGACCTGGATCGTCAGAGGCTGGTGGAGAGGAACTGTGAACCTGTTGGTGTAAAACACGCAATTTAGTTGTCAATTCGCACAAATAGTCAAGCAGTACGGGGTGCTCTATTTCACTAAGTTTCTTTGGCCATGGTACGCCCCAGACGTTGGCTGGGCGGCCAAACACTATCTCATGGGGGCTAAGTCCTAATCTGGAATGGACTGTCATTCTGGTTGACAAGAGTGCCAGGGGCAAGGCGTCAGGCCATTTAAGACCTGTACAGGCTTGGATCTTGGCTAATTTGAGCTTTAAAGTGCCATTGTAGCACTCTACCAATCCAGCTGATTGGGGGTGATTCGCAGAGTGGAATCTTTGTTGGATGCCTAAACACTCACACACTCTCTTCATCACGCGTCCTACGAATTCACTTCCATTATCACTCCAGATGATTCTAGGCATGCCGAATCTCGGGAAGAACTCTTTGACAAGAGCTTTGGCAGTTGATAAGGCAGTATTGTCCTTAAGGGGGTACGCTTCCACCCACCTGGAGAAAGCGCAAACAACAACGAGCACATACTTCAGATTGTTGCATCTCTCCATGTGAATGAAATCGAGCTGCAAAACCTTGAACGGATACGTTGGAGGCGCAAAACGACCAGCTGGAGTTGGGGTTCCCCTACCGGGATTGTACTTCAAACATACCATACAGTTTCTGACCACATTCTCTGCATATTTCGGGATATTGCTGTTTTGCCATACTGGGGCCAATACTTTACAGATTCCTTTCGAACTGATGTGCGCAAATCCATGAGCCATTGTTACTACTGCAAGTACATATGCGTTAGGCAATAACCATCGCTGGTGTTCTGACAATTCGACCCAACAACCATTCGTATCTAATCTACCCTTACGTTCTCTCCATTCATTCACCTCTTTCTCAGTTGCCTCGGCTTGTATAGATTTCACGCTTTCAATGGTGTCCTCACACATTCCCACATTAGTAATCCATCTAGCGGGACCTACAACATACATCCGACTCATTGTGTTCCTTGCAGTCTCTTTCGCAACCTCGTCTGCAAATGCATTCCCGCGGCCAACATCATCCTGAATCTTTTTGTGTGCACTGCATTTTATAATGGCAACTTGTAGTGGCAAGGTCAGTGACTGGAGGAGCTCATTAACTAGCTGACCATGTTGTATCTTTGCACCATGTGACGTAAGAAATCCACGTTCACGCCACAATCTCCCAAAACTGTGAGCCACACCAAAGGCGTATTGGCTGTCAGTGTACACATTCACTCGCTTTCCTTTCGCTAGCACACATGCTCTGGTAAGCGCAATTAGCTCTGCAGCTTGTGCAGAATTATGGGAAATGCGCGCGGTCTCTATAATTGTGTGTAATGTCGTTACGGCATATGCGGCAGTCGTATCACCATTCGGCAGCTTGAAACATGAACCATCAACCCATAAAGTATCGTTGCATTCAGGAAGGGGAGTGTCCTGTAAGTCTACTCTCCCTTTTGTCTCCTCTTCTGTCCTAAAACAGCAGTCATGGTTATCAATCTTGTCTGTTTCTGTCGGAATGGGTAATAACGTTGCGGGGTTCAGTGTATCACACCTCTTTATGTGGATGTGACTTGCTAGCAGTGTAAGTTCGTAACTGGATAGTCGAGCGCTAGTAAGGTGTTGTGTCTTCGTCCTGTTTAGTAAAATGTCTACTGCATGTGGAACCATAACGATCAGAGTATTATTCATGACTAATACAGCGGATTGCCGGATGCAGACAGCTGCTGCGGCGGTAGCCCTCAGACAACTTGGTAGGGCTTTAGCCACAGGGTCTAGAGTTGCCGAAAAATACGCGCATGGGCGCTGTCTGTCCCCAAAATGTTGTGTTAAAACTGATAATGCACAACCTTCCTTCTCATGGACATATAATGTAAAAGGCTTACTGTAGTTGGGGTTTCCCAACACAGGAGCCGAACACAATGCATCACGCAACTCGTGGAAACTCGTCTGGCAATCTTCAGACCAAGGCATAGGATTTGGCGTGTCTTTGCAGAGTAGTGCCAGCAAGGGTTTAGCTAGTAGTGAGAAGTTCGGTATCCATTGTCTACAGTACGATGTTATGCCCAAGAAAGTTCGAACATCTCTCTGTGTTCTTGGGGCACTCAGTTCTGCAATTGCCTGTATTCTTTCTGGTGTCAGTCTCCTTCCCTCCTTCGACAAGATGTGACCTAGGTAGGTTACTTCTTGTCGGCAAAATTGTAGTTTGGAGAGAGAGACTTTGTGCTTCATATCACATAAGTGATGCAATAATGATAACGTAGCTTTCTTGCAAATCTCTTCAGTGTCTGCAGCGATCAGCAGATCGTCTACGTACTGAATCAGAGTTGAACCATTCGGTAGAACAATCGTGTCTAGTTGTGTTTTCAGGGCCTGACTGAATATTGAAGGGCTTTTGCAGTAGCCTTGAGGAGCGCACTTGAAGCGGAAACTTCGTCCTCCTAAATTAAATCCAAAAATATCTCTACTCTCCTCAGCAATCAGGATGCTGAAGAAAGCGTTCTTCAGGTCGATCACCGAAAACCAATTTGCTGAAGCTGGAACCATCGTCAATAAAGCAGTAATGTCGGGGACAACTGGAAACTGTGGGATAACTATCTTGTTCACTTCTCTGAGGTCGATCACGAACCTGTACACAGGTGGCTGTGAAGGATCGGTACGCTTTAAAACCGGTAAGACTGGACTGTTACAAACATTTCCTGTTGTTTCTTCGATGACGTCTTTATCAATCAGTTTTTTCTCACAACAATATTACCTCTGACACCATGGATGAACATTTCTTTTTGCCACAACAGTCCCTTTTATTGACTTTGGGCTATCAAACAATTAATTTTAGAATTATTTTACAAATTTTTGTACATAATGGTATTCACCTTCGTTTCTGAATGTTTATCAATTCAACTCTCCTAGTTACAAATCATACATGACATATAAGACAAAAAACATTCACGATTATGTGTTTCAATAACTGTACACCATATATATATTGGAATCAAACATTAAACAGACTCATTTGCATTTGGTTAGTTGCTGGATAGATCAGTGGGTGATAATCTTCTCCACCCTGTCCTACTGATACTTTTGAAGATGTCTGACGGGGGTTGCACTTCTCTGCCCCTCAATCTCATCTATTTGTATAGTCCTATATAGGGTCTGGGATTGTACTTCTCAAAATTATGCTTAGAGGATTTTAGTCTCTATGGCTCTTTGTTCCCAAATGGGAATCCAGAATGCACAAAAGTCCTCCAGGCCTCTATGTTGTTACCAAGGCGTTTCGACTGCCTTGTGTTAGGACCAGAGGTGTCTTTCATGGGCAGTCTTCCTCAGGGCTGTATGCTTTGTCTGTAGGACATCAAATTACACCTGAAAGATGTAATGGGGTGTTTTAGTGTATCTGATCACTTCAAAATTTAAGTTAACCAAGTTTCTTTGTTTAATCACGTACCCGTGTTAATTTCAATTGTTGGTGCACGAATCAGTTTTCCCAGTTGTGAATTTTTCGGACTCGATGGCGTGTTCTGTCCTGTGTTGAAAATGGGGGGGAGGGTATCATTAGTTCAATGCTGTATCTCCCCTATATTGGCCTGGTTCCCTAGGGTGTGTGTGGGTCGAATGCTTGGAAGCATTAGTGTTCATTTGGCCCCAGTGTGCGTGTGACTTGTCAGTTCTAGAAAGGGAACTGCTTGCGGTTGGGCTGATTGCGTCTTTGCTTTTACGCGCTTGTCTCTGACTTTACTTGTCGGTTCCTTTGTGGGCGGCATGAGGTACGGATTAACGCTAATCACGCATGTTCCAGAATTGGTTTTATAACAGTGTGAGACGCAGAAGCTTAAGTCCTCAACTTTCTAGTTATTAACTAGGGAATAGGCGCTGCCGGGTTGCTCGATTGTTTGCAGAATACGCCCCACTATCTGCGCTATTCCGTCGGGTGAATTTTCGTACCTGGTGTTTCTGTATTCGGTTCACTTACGCTGCATAGGTGCTCGATAAACGGCCTTCTTCCTTGTGTGCTCTGTTGTTTGTCGTTTTGACTCTTTGGGACCTGCTTTACGATTTGCTGAAAGGAACTCTTCTCTGATTGGACGGTTTTGGTTTTCTTCCCATTGGTTTGCCGCGTAGTGACGCACGCCTTACTGAGGGCTCTGGTCGCTTTTCGGTTGCTAGGCATCGGGGTTGTTTACCTTTGAGGCGTTTTACTTTTCTTGTAGGTGTAGATTTCTTCGCTTTTTTCCTTATGCGCTATGTTCTGGGTGGACGCCGGCCGTCATGTTGGATGAATTGTTGTGGTGTCGTTCTGTGTGCACTAGGGGTGACATGGTACTGGGGTGTTTTCTGATTCATGTGAAAGTGGATTTTACTCAAAAGTGGGTTAGCTCAGACAGTTCATTAAGTCCGTTTTCCATTGTGCCTAGATACAGAATGGTTCTTGCTTCTTTTTTTGACAGGATATTCTCAGTGTTTCTTCCTTTGACGTGTTTTAGTACAGTCCATTTCAGATCTTCAGGTTTGTGACCTTTCTCAATGCAGTGTGCCACCATGGGTGCATTGGGTGTTCTACATCGGATTCTTGATCGGTGTTGGGAGATGTGTGATTTAACTGGTTGGCTTGTTTTCCCGATATATGCCTTGGTGCATGGACATATGACACAGTATATAACATTGTGTGTGTTACAGTTCGTAAATTCTTTGTGTTGTATATACTTGTTTCCATATGTGAACTTGGTGCCTTCTACAGTGCTGGAGCATGATACGCAGTTTCCACACTTTCGATGTCCTTGAATAGGGGGTAAACTCAGCATTGCTCTAAGGGACACGTCTTGTCTTGGTGTAGACGTGTCCGCTCTCACCAGCTTGTTCTGTATGTTTCCGTTCTTCTTGAGGGCAAAAATGGGAATCCTCTCAAAGGGTTTTAAACCTTTTACCGTGTCCCAGTTCTTACGGACAATTTTCTGGATGTCGCTTGTAGCTCTTGAGAAGGTGGTGACACACACCAGGGGCATATCATCTTTCTTTTCCCTTGATGTTAGGAGGGACTCTCGGGGGGTGAACCAGGCTCTCTTCATAGCCCTTTTTAGTAGCTTCTTCGAATAGTTTCTCTCCATTAGTTTTCTTATGAGTTCTTTGGCATTGGAGAAATAATCTTCTTTTTTGGAGCAGTTTCTCCTTAGTCTGAAGAATTGACTTAGAGGTAGATTTTCTTTGAGATTGCGTTGGTGGAAACTTGAAAAATGTAGGAACGTGTTCCTATCTGTCTCCTTTGTATACAGAGATGTGTGGATCTGCCCATCTTCATGTTTCACCGTCAGGTCCAAGAAGTTTATTTCTTTTTTGTTTGAAGACAATGTAAATTTAATATTGGGGTTCCTGTTGTTCAACCATCCGGCGAAGCTTTCTAGTTGTTCCTCACTTCCTCTCCAGAGCATGAAAACATCGTCGATGTAGCGACGCCATATTTTGATATGGCCATCGTAGGGATTGTTGTTATAAATCCATTGTTCTTCGTAGAGTGCCATATACATAATGGCCATCTCCGGCGCAAATGGACAACCCATCGCGGTTCCCATCACTTGCAGGTACTGCACATTGTTGAAGGTGAAAAAATTGTATTTTAGGCAGATCTCTGCTAGTTTGAGCAAAAAATCAGAAGGGACATTGTGGGGTCTTTCTCTTTTTTCTAAAAAGAACTCGAGGGCCTCCAGACCGTCTTCTTGGGGAATGTTTGAGTACAGGCTTACTATGTCCATGGTGACCAGTATCTAGTTTTCCACGTCAAATGGTTGTTGATCCAGGAAGTTAATCGCCTGCATTGTGTCTTTGATGTAGCTTGCTGTGGAGCACACCAGGGGCTTTAAGAACGTATCTACATATTTGGCTGGGCGTTCTAGTATAGAATTCACTCCCGAGATTATGGGGCGTCCTGGCGGGTTCTTGGGGTCTTTGTGGACTCTTTATCAATCAGGTCATAAACAATCGTCAATAACGCCTTTTCACATTCGCTAGATATTTAGTATTGGGGAATACGTGGCAACTTAACGTTGGCTTTCAACGTTATGACATACGGTGCTATCTCCAAACGACCTACATCATTAGAACCGTTTGCCCAGAGTACATCAGGAAGACACGACAATTCAGTCGCAATATTTTCTTTTGACACATACATTGGAGAAACGACTTTCTTACCTAAAGTAAGCTGTACTCCCAAGGGAGAACAGTACAAAGTCGCATACAACCTCTTTAGTAAATCCAAACCTAACAAATTTTCACCGCAACCTGTTGTAAGAATGAGGGGTGCTTCTAATTCGCATGGGCCAATAGAAAGAGATACAGGACTGGAGATCGGGTTTCTAACAGGGGCGCCAGAGAAACCTACTGAAACATTCATTTCGCCAGACAAAGGTGCCCCAGGAAGTTTCGAGTGCATGATAGAACTTTTTGTAGCACCAGTATCCAGCAGAAATGGCTCTGACACTCCTGAGGCAATCACCTCGACATAAGGTCCATTCTGATTTACTGGAACTGAAACAACTCCCTCTCTTTGTCCATGGCTGTCCTAGCAATCATTACCCTCATTTTCGTGTTCGGTGTAATAGTCGTCAGCATAGTACTGAGCTGACCTAGATGATGCATTATTCTGTTGGTCAAAGCTGTTCATCGAATTCTGAGGCGGAAAAGAAATGGTATTCTGGGTGAAATTTCCACGGCCCCTACCTCTAGGGGCCTGTTGAACACCTCTTCCCCTTACACCTGAAGCACCGCTCAGACGTCGCGCAAGAGCCGGACAATTACTTTTAAAGTGACCCTCTTCCTTGCAATACGCACATTGATTCGGGGCATACGCAATACGCTGATGGGAAAACTCGTTTCCTTGCGCGTTTCTCGAATACTGCTGTTGTTGTTGATAATTGGGCTGACTAGCCGTACGAGGCGGATAAGCTTGCTGGAGAAGAATTTTAGTTTTTAAATCTTTTGTCTTTTTGTCGACTTTGTCTAGCTCGTCTTTGCGCCTATTTTCATAGTACTGGGCTGTAGCTAAAATTTGAGCTGACGTAGAGACAGCCCAAGTACTCTCTGAATCTTTCAGTTTTGTACACAGTTCAGGAATTAAATTATGTACGAATTTGTCTACAAACAATCTTTGACCACCCTCGGTAGCCATATCCTGACCACTATGATCGGTGAAAGTCTCCTCAAATCTTGTGAAAAAGTCAGACACATTCTCATCTTTCTTCTGCTTGCACGCAGATAGCTTGTCCCAGTTTACGCGTACTTCAGGCATTATTGTTTTCATGTACGCGATAATTCTACCGGGAAGTTCAGCTATTAACGGCTCAGGTTTAGAACCACCAATTTGTCTAGCATCTATGGCGGCAATGTTCGCCCATGAGTCACCTAGTTCTTGGTCATGGTTCGTATGACGTATTTTGCTCCATAGAGGATGTGGAACAACGTTCCCAAACAGCATGTCTATGTCCGCTAAATTCATTATACATCAGCTTGCAGTTTGCGATAACTCCTTATAATACCCAGTCAGGTTTTTACGAGGATCAGGCAATGTCTGCTTGAGTGCTAAGACATCGGATCTTTTCCAGGGGACATGTACCCATACACGCTGGAAATGAGGCAGAATCGGTGGATTCGCATTCGCATCACCTTCCCTCCAAACCGGAGGAACCTCTCTCATGGGGTACTGTCTCGCTCTTTTCCCGTCTGGTGCATCGTCTTCATGACATGATCTAGAGATGTTTCCTTTACTCCTTTACTCCTATAAGAGAGCAATAATTCTATCGCTTTCTCAACATCTGCACCTATAATCATACCTTCATAGAACTTAAAGCGTGTACGCCATAGTTCGTTCATTGTGTATTTGGGATCATTTGTCTTTACATCTTCGCCTAGATATACACATACGTAACTGTCTATCTTCTGTTTTAGTGGTCGTTCTAGGCGACCCGAAGAAAGGTGAAAGCAGACCAGTGACGGTACCTGTCACTCTTTGTCTAATAGAAGGAGAAGCTTGCGGAGGAGCAAGTGCATCGGAAAAAACAGGCTGAGGCAAAGAAGAAGTAGAGGTAATAGTAGAGGAAGTTGAAGTAGTAGCAGACGTAGTATCATAGACAATAGCTGGAGCTGTGGGCAAAGTCGTAGAAGTAGATGGAGTAGGTGGCAAAGATGGCGACCCTTGAGAAGGCTGCGCCGGAGAAGTAGGAAGCAGCTGAAGAGTAGCTGGCGTGTGTGCAAGAGCTGTGTTTCGTGCGCCGGGGCGTGGTATAGAAAAACGCTTTGGCGTTGTAGTAGCGTCTAACACATACGGTGGAGGTGAGCTTAATAAGTGGGACATTAATGGATCTTTCTCGGATCTTTCCTCTTGACCTTGTCCCTTATTTGGTAACATCGGGTAGCATTTATCTACTGCTAGTTTCTTGCTCCTAAGTATTTGTTCGCTTTCTTGCTCTTCCTCGTTATCCCTGTATGCAACGGCAGCTTGCACCATTGACATACCTCTTTTATTCCTTTTTGCTAACTTTATTTCTTTCTGTTTGGCTTCTTTGCGCCATAAGCGAAAAGAGTCAAACATCGCCGGCCGGGCTTTTCTCTTAAATAATTTGACCTCTAAGTTATCTAATATTTCTGAGTCGAAACTACCATATTGGGGCCATTTTAAAACACCATCCTTGCGGGTGTATTTTATCCACACTTCATTATATGTGATAGGACCTACGCCGTGCTTTACATAGAGCTCGTATGTTGGAGTTCCAATCGGAGGAACCGGACAGGAATCCTCTAGTCGGGAGTCCTTACTACAACCAAGACAAAACAAGTTTCCAAGTCTGCTAAAACCAGGCATCTTTGCTCACTAGTCTAGCTTCAAACTTCAAAGGATTATCTGTTACGATATTTCTCATGAATACACAAGTCCTTCGGCTTTGGGGCTTGCAAGTACCAAATCAAAGCGTATCTCAAGGATACCAAAAACTAAGGACAAACTAAGGACTGGGAGACGCTCCACTTATACTTAACTGAAGTATGTGAAGATCGGTGACGTCGCTAGAAGACTCGTCTATCGTTTCGCTCTACCAAGGATCACTGGGTCCAAAACAAGGCGATAGTCAGGGCAGCAGTCCTTCGTAGCCGTCGGGACGCGGGGAACCTCGCAGCAAAGACCTTCGGAACCACGTCGACATACAGGGGTCGCTGAAGTGGCTGGCCGTCCTCCGGAATTTTCACACGAAGCTCCTCACGAACATCTGGCTTGGACCGTCGCCGCTTGGTACCGCCCCGAGTTGGGCGCCAACTGAGGTTCCGGGTTTTTAGGAACCCGGTGGTGCCAGGGGATAACACCCGAAGACCTCTGAGTTCTCCCTTGTTCCGGACCACAGAAACACGGAGTCTTCTAGTCGCAGTCAGAGATCAAGTTTTATTGGTAGCTACCAAGTAACAGGTGTCCTAGAAGCACGACAAGCACGGGTCATGTGTTCTCAGGAGACTGTTAGTTTTTACAGAACCAGCCTTCTCCTTATATACAAAAAATAATAGCTGCAAGCAAGAATTCTTGAGTTTATGATATGGCTATACACATATTTCTACAATAATACAAAAGAGCGAAGTCATGTAGGCAAGCCCGTATTTTAGATGTCCAATTCGTGATAGATTACCTAGCCAGGCCCGGAACGCCCATCAGATATCGGTGAAACCCCAATAAAAGAAGGCACCTCCTAGTCATAAAACTGGCCATAAACAGGGAGCATGGACAGGTGTGTATGTGTGTAGAAAACATGATCTGTAAGGGGTGAATGGTTTGTGGTATGTTGTGCATTGATGCTATCGTGTTTGGCCACTGGGCGAGGAGCTGCCCAAACAGGTTTGGCTGGAGGCAAGGGAGTCAGTTGGGACAGGTCAGGGGGAAGTCAGGGAAGGTGGACGTGTCCTTTTAGATCAAGCTCGACCTTTAATTGACTTATCATGAGGGCAAGACACAAGATGGATACCGTTTACAAAATGGAGTCTGAGGGGTCGGGACGGAAACTATCATGATGCAAATGCATAGGAATGATGTCCTAATCATTATCGGTTCGTCGATACCAAATTCGTCATTGTACGTTGATGTTTCGGGATACGGGTATCGGACCTCGATACCGGGACAACAGTAGGGTCCAGAATTTCAGAACCACAGTATGCGGCGCTTTATGTGCTAAAGCATGGGGCACGGGCGGGGGAGGCTGTGCGGGCGTGACATCTCACCTGGGCCCCGGGGGTACGTGAGTGTGAAATGGCTCAGTATGGGAGAGATGTCTCTTTGCAGCTGACAGGAAGGGGTATCACCCCTCCCCCCCTCCCCTGTCTCTCCTTCCTGCAGCCTCGGCCCAGACGGCTCGTGCTCCAGTGCCTTTTCTGTAGTTTTAATAAACTCGAATTTAAATTAAATGCCAGGTTTTGCACGACCTTCGACGGCGGTCACACACTGGCCCAGGGAGGCTGTCAGACGCTGCACTCCCGGGGGCCCCCGAGGGCCCTTGTGTTCCTGTCATTACCTGCAGTCGGGGTTTCTATAATTCTGTTTTGTCGGGCAGGTGATTATTGTCTGTCCTTGTGAGACTGTCCTTCACCAGAGGGGTCTGTCATGTCCTGCTGAGCCTCTGGCTGTCACGAGGGCAGTCTCTCTGAGAGTACCACGCGCGCGCTCTCTGCTGACTGACATCTGCTTTGTCCTAGTTGGTTTCTTTTTTCTCTTTAAGGTTTTCAGGAGCTCTCTTTATTTTATTTGTTCTGGTGTGTGTTTACCTGGGAAGGGTCCCTTGTCCTTTGACGCAGAGCACAGGTGGTGTCAGTCTTGTGTGCACTGGTGCCTGCAGGCACGTCAGTAGTCTTATTGCGAGGGGTGACAGCTACACCATACCCTACTAGTAACATTGACACAGACTTATCATGGTATCTGGGATTGGCTCAGGGCACGTGCACCCGGTCCCTTTTATTGACAGCGTCACATGTCCTGTGACGCCTGTGATGGATGGGTGTGGGGTGATAAATGTAAGCCGGGGAGTGGCTGGCACAAGAAACACTAGAACAGTGACCAGCCAGTCACCACATCCCTCCCAAACTTTATTAAAAATGGAACCTGTGGGAGAGAACAAAACAACAACAGAATGCTCCAGAGTCTATTCGGCTGCTTTGCGGACCGTATGAGTGTATAATTGAGGTTGGGATCACAGGATGAGTGCACAATTGAGGCAGGAATCACGGGATGAGTGCACAATTGAGGCTGGGATCACAGGAAGAGTGCACAATTGAGGCAGGAATCACGGGATGAGTGTACAATTGAGGCAGGAATCACGGGATGAGTGCACAATAGAGGCTGGGATCACAGGAAGAGTGCACAATTGAGGCAGGAATCACGGGATGAGTGTACAATTGAGGCAGGAATCACGGGATGAGTGTACAATTTAGGCAGGAATCATGGGATGAGTGTACATTTGAGGCTGGGATCACAGGATGAGTGCACAATTGAGGCTGGGATGATCACAGGATGAGTGCACAATTGAGGCAGGGATCACAGGATGAGTGCACAATTGAGGCAGGGATCACAGGATGAGTGTACAATTGAGGCAGGGATCACAGGATGAGTGTACAATTGAAGCGGGGATCACAGGATGAGTGTACAATTGAGGCAGGGATCACAGGATGAGTGCACAATTGAGGCTGGGATCACAGGATGAGTGTACAATTGAGGCTGGGATCACAGGATGAGTGCACAATTGAGGCTGGGATCACAGGATGAGTGCACAATTGAGGCAGGGATCACAGGATGAGTGTACAATTGAGGCAGGGATCACAGGATGAGTGCACAATTGAGGCTGGGATCACAGGATGAGTGTACAATTGAGGCTGGGATCACAGGATGAGTGCACAATTGAGGCTGGGATCACAGGATGAGTGCACAATTGAGGCAGGGATCACAGGATGAGTGTACAATTGAGGCGGGGATCACAGGATGAGTGCACAATTGAGGCTGGGATCCCAGGATGAGTGTACAATTGAGGCTGGGATCACAGGATGAGTGCACAATTGAGGCAGGGATCACAGGATGAGTGCACAATTGAGGCAGGGATCACAGGAAGAGTGTACAATTGAAGCAGGCATCACAGGATGAGTGTACAATTGAGGTTGGGATCACAGGATGAGTGTACAATTGAGGCTGGGATCACCGTATGAGTGTACAATTGCAGCTGGGATCACAGGATGAGAGTACAATTGAGGCTGGGATCACCGGATGAGTGTACAATTGCAGCTGAGATCACAGGAAGAGTGCACATTTGAAGCAGGGATTTCAGGATGAGTGCACAATTGAGGCAGGGATCCCAGAATGAGTGCACAATTGAGGCAGGGATCACAGGATGCGTGTACAATTGAGGCAGGGATCACAGGATGAGTGTACAATTGAGGCAGGGATCACAGGATGAGTGTACAATTGCAGCTGGGATCACAGGATGAGTGTACAATTGCAGCTGGGATCACCGGTTCTAATTGGCGCCGCTCAGCGGTGCACTGTGGATCCTGTCCTACCTGGACTCAAGGTGTGGAAGTCTACAACCAATGTCTATATACACGGTTTATTGTGACGGTGCATGTGAAGCGATAGATACGTTTGTGGATGTTACTTTTTCAAAAGACGTCCTTGCTCCATTAACATCAAGCCTCCTGCCACGGATGACATCCTGGTTATAGTTGCAGAGTCTTCCTCAGATGCTGCAGTGCTTCCAGCTGCAGGATGATGGAGCAATGTCCGACATCCTTCTCACACCAGGATTCCTCTCTCACGGGAGTCCCCTGAGGTCCTCTTGTCCAGGCTTCCATAGAACTGTGTGGACTTTGCCCAGTCGCTCCAACACCGTACTATAGGCATATGGAGGAATCGATACGAGTCCCACCTTCAAGTCACTCACTCCACCAGGTCGTTGTACTCCTGCCCCTCTGACTCTGGTGTACACCTGCATTGACGGGACAGTCTTTGGGGTAACCAGCTTCCGATAAGAGATCTTCGTGCTTCCTAAGACCTGGGGGGAAGCTGCTGCAGACGCATCTCTCAAGTCGGGATTCCTCTCTCACCAGTGATCCCTGAGGTCTTTGCTCCTGGATCGCCACGGTCTGGTGTGGATTAGTTGGATCCTCTTCTAGACCTCACGATCGAAGTCACTCAGGATGTCCGAGCAGGGCCACAATTCAGAATCACGTGTGACCCCAAAGGTGGATGATCCAGCTCGCACTCTTCAGGTGTGCTTGGTGTAACCGAAGGCTTCTTGGCCGCCAGCCTCTCATGGTGTCATGGATGCTTTACTGACCTCTGGGTGTTTCATGGGTGCAGGTCTTCACTCAAGATGTCCAACAACTCCAGAGTTGTTCTTAGAGATTCACTTGAACAAGAACACTCACAGTTTGTGGTGTGCCAGGTGTCTACTCCACAACATTCTCACCCCCTTTATTTAATCAATTCTTCCTCTAATTAAAAAATGTGGCCTCATTCCACTTCGACACTCCATCTTCTTCCTCTTCACGACGTGGCCTGGTCCAGTCTCACTCTCTTTCTTTTCTTGGCCATGCCTCTCCTTGCGATGTGTACTTCACATGGGTCTCCCTGGCCATGTCCAACTCCTAGGAGTAAATTTTCTCCTCTCTCAGGTCTCCTCTTTGACCTCTCACAGATCTCCTCTTTGACCTCTCGCAGGTCTCCTCTTTGACCTCTCGCAGGTCTCCTCTGTGACCTCTCGCAGGTCTCCTCTGCGACCTCTCGCAGGTCTCCTCTTTGACCTCTCGCAGGTCTCCTCTTCGACCTCTTGCAAGTCTCCTCTTTGACCTCTTGCAAGTCTTCTCTTTGACCTCTTGCAAGTCTCCTCTTTGACCTCTTGCAAGTCTCCTCTTCGACCTTTTGCAAGTCTCCTCTTCGACCTCTTGCAAGTCTCTTCTCGGACCTCTTGCTGGTCTCCTCTTCGACCTCTCGCAGGTCTCCTCTTTGACCTCTCGCAGGTCTCCTCTTTGACCTCTCGCAGGTCTCTTCTTTGACCTCTCGCTGGTCTCCTCTTCGACCTCTTGCAGGTCTCCTCTTTGACCTCCCGCAGGTCTCCTCTTTGACCTCTCGCAGGTCTCCTCTTTGACCTCTCGCAGGTCTCCTCTTTGACCTCTCGCAGGTCTCCTCTGCGACCTCTCGCAGGTCTCCTCTTTGACCTCTCGCAGGTCTCCTCTTCAACCTCTCACAGGTCTCCTCTTCGATTTCTCGCAGGTCTCCTCTTCAACCTCTCACAGGTCTCCTCTTCGATTTCTCGCAGGTCTCCTCTTCGACCTCTCGCAGGTCTCCTCTTCGACCTCTCGCAGGTCTCCTCTTTGACCTCTCGCAGGTCTCCTCTTTGACCTCTCGCAGGTCTCCTCTGCGACCTCTCGCAGGTCTCCTCCGCGACCTCTGGCAGGTCTCCTCTTTGACCTCTGGCAGGTCTCCTCTTTGACCTCTCGCAGGTCTCCTCTGCGACCTCTCGCAGGTCTCTTCTTCAACCTCTTGCAGATCTCCTCTTTGACCTCTCGCAGGTCTCCTCTTTGACCTCTCGCAGGTCTCCTCTTTGACCTCTCGCAGGTCTCCTCTTTGACCTCTCGCAGGTCTCCTCTTTGACCTCTCGCAGGTCTCCTCTTTGACCTCTCGCAGGTCTCCTCTGCGACCTCTCGCAGGTCTCCTCTTCGACCTCTGGCAGGTCTCCTCTTCGACCTCTCGCAGGTCACCTCTTCGACCTCTCGCAGGTCCCCTCTTCGACCTCTCGCAGGTCTCCTCTTCGACCTCTGGCAGGTCTCCTCTTTGACCTCTCGCAGGTCTCCTCTTCGACCTCTGGCAGGTCTCCTCTTTGACCTCTGGCAGGTCTCCTCTTCGACCTCTCGCAGGTCTCCTCTTCGACCTCTCGCAGGTCTCCTCTTAGACCTGTCGCAGGTCTCCTCTTCGACCTCTCGCAGGTCTCCTCTTCGACCTCCCTCAGGTCTCCTCTTCGACCTCTCGCAGGTCTCCTCTTCAACCTCTCTCAGGTCTCCTCTTCGACCTCTCTCAGGTCTCCTCTGCGACCTCTCTCAGGTCTCCTCTTCGACCTCTCTCAGGTCTCCTCTTTGACCTCTTTCAGGTCTCTTCTCTGACCTCTCACAGGTCTCCTCTTCGACCTCTCTCAGGTCTCCTCTTCGACCTCTCTCAGGTCTCCTCTTCGACCTCTCTCAGGTCTCCTCTTCGACCTCTCTCAGGTCTCCTCTACGACCTCTCTCAGGTCTCCTCTTTGACCTCTCTCAGGTCTCTTCTCTGACCTCTCTCAGGTCTCCTCTTCGACCTCTCGCAGGTCTCCTCTTCGATCTCTCGCACTTCTCCTCTTCGACCTCTCTCAGGTCTCCTCTTTGACCTCTCTCAGGTCTCCTCTTCGACCTCTCTCAGGTCTCCTCTTCGACCTCTCGCAGGTCTCCTCTTCGACCTCTCTCAGGTCTCCTCTTTGACCTCTCTCAGGTCTCCTCTTTGACCTCTCTCAGGTCTCTTCTCTGACCTCTCGCAGGTCTCCTCTTCGACCTCTCTCAGGTCTCCTCTTCGACCTCTCTCAGGTCTCCTCTTCGACCTCTCTCAGGTCTCCTCTTCGACCTCTCTCAGGTCTCCTCTACGACCTCTCTCAGGTCTCCTCTTTGACCTCTCTCAGGTCTCTTCTCTGACCTCTCTCAGGTCTCCTCTTCGACCTCTCGCAGGTCTCCTCTTCGATCTCTCGCACGTCTCCTCTTCGACCTCTCTCAGGTCTCCTCTTCGACCTCTCTCAGGTCTCCTCTTCGACCTCTCTCAGGTCTCCTCTTCGACCTCTCTCATGTCTTCTCTTCGACCTCTCTCAGGTCTCCTCTTTGACCTCTCTCAGGTCTCCTCTTCGACCTCTCTCAGGTCTCCTCTTCGACCTCTCTCATGTCTTCTCTTCGACCTCTTTAAGGTCTCCTCTTTGACCTCTTTCAGGTCTCTTCTCTCATCTCTCTCAGGTCTCCTCTTCGACCTCTCTCAGGTCTCCTCTTCGACCTCTCTCGGGTCTCTTCTCTGACCTCTCTCAGGTCTCCTCTACGACCTCTCTCAGGTCTCCTCTTTGACCTCTCTCAGGTCTCTTCTCTGACCTCTCTCAGGTCTCCTCTTCGACCTCTCACAGGTCTCCTCTTCGACCTCTCACAGGTCTCCTCTTCAACCTCTCTCAGGTCTCCTCTACGACCTCTCTCAGGTCTCCTCTTCGACCTCTCTCAGGTCTCTTCTCTGACCTCTCACAGGTCTCCTCTTCGACCTCTCTCAGATCTCCTCTTTGACCTCTCGCAGGTCTCCTCTTCGACCTCTCTCAGGTCTCTTCTCTGACCTCTCTCAGGTCTCCTCTTCGACCTCTCTCAGGTCTCCTCTTCGACCTCTCTCAGGTCTCCTCTTCGACCTCTCGCAGGTCTCCTCTTCGACCTCTCTCAGGTCTCCTCTTCGACCTCTCTCAGGTCTCCTCTTCGACCTCTCTCAGGTCTCCTCTTCGACCTCTTGCTGGTATCTTCTCTTGAGGACGCACCCCTTGAACCTCAAGGCTACGCTGACTTGGGTGGCACTCTCTTCAGCCTCCACTCAGGCAGGCTTCACAGGTTCTGCCCCACCCAGTTACGACATGAGCTCTCTTTGCTCAAGGGCTCTCACTCCCGAGCTCATTTGTGTGCTGTCAGCTTCTCTGGTGCAGTCTTCGGGGCAGTTCTGACTTTGTGCCCTCTGTCCTTCACTTGAGGGTGCTGCTTGTACAGGTGCCTTTCACACCATGTTCCTCATCTTGCGGTGACATCCTTCCATCACTGGGGGCGCGTCTGTCAGTGCTCTAGTCTTGAACGTGATGTGGCATACGACCGCAGGGGGAATTCATTGTGCATCTTCTTCTCCTGAAGGCTTTCGCTGGTCTGAGGCCTCCTTGCTCCGGCTCACACTTCTCCAGCCTTCTCCTGCGGAAACCAGTCTGTGGCTGTACTCGTGGGGATTAACATTCCTTCAATTTGTCAACTGCCTAGCAGTCCTCTGCCTAGCAGTCCTCTGCCTAGCAGTCCTCTTGTCCAGACACTGCCGGGGGCCGTACACAGCCTCTTCTCTGCCCACGCCAGTCCCCACCTTAGGCTGCACTCTGCAGGTGCATCTTGGGGATTCATTGCATTCTGGGTGTGTAGTCACTCTCTCTATCACAGTACAATCTCCTTTGTGCTGACTCCCCTATAGCTTTGGACTCCTGACACTTTCCTTGCGCTAAGGGCTGTTGCACTGTACCAGACATGCTAGAAGACTGGTGCAGCAGCCACCTGTGACTAGGTGCAGCAGCCGGTTTTGGGCCCCTGGAGGCTGTTTTTGTTACAATGGCCATTTCATTTGCATAGCTGCAAAATCGGCCCTGCAACAAAATCGGCCGAAAACCGGCCCTGGCAAAGAGCTTGGTGGCACCCCCAAAACCCCGGAGGAGGGGTGGGCGAGCACTTTGCCAGGGCCGGTTTTGGTTCCCAGTTCAGCCCTGCTTCAGAGGGGCAGGCGCATTTCAATTTGGTGCTTCCCACACCTGTAGGCCAGTGGCTCGATGTGGGGCCGGAGGTGTAGAGCCCCGGTCAACCGTTGGCGCAGGCTCGCCGGCCACCTGTGGGCTGTGGACGCGCACCGCTCCTCCACAGCACGCACCGTGCCAGAGTCTGGTTGAGGGGGTCTTTTAAAACCATTACACCGTATAATTTAATTTACATTTCATAAAACGTCCTATAAAAAGCGTTAGTAAAAAGAATAAAAAATGTTGTTCATTGTACTACACTTAATAAAATCAAGACCCGATTGCATTGTCCATAAAGTGCTGCATCCCTAACATCGTCCTCATCATAAAAACCATCTTCATCATAAAACTGTATAATAGGTTGTTTGATTTTCTTCTGCAACTCCTCCTAATTCCTTTAGATACAAATTCATGAATTTAACCCCCCTGCAGGCCAGAGGAATCGAAGACCCATCTAACCAGGTGGTTACAGCTTCTCTGCAGGTTCGTATGTTCATATTAATGAATATCTCTTTCAGAAGTATCTTTCTTTTAATAACTTCGGACATGCACAGCGAATATGAGTTAGGGATTCGTGTTTGTAGTTGCACAATCTGCAGTCTTGATTTTGGTGCTGGTCTTTCCAGGAGGGGATTGAATCCTTTGTTTCCCACAAACCAAAGCTTAAATTTATGAATTGTTTTTTTTAATTGTTGCGTTGAGAAATGAGCTGATACATAAAAAAGGTTTACTGGTGTCATATGAATTAATCACGTCCAGGCAAGACGTCTTTGTAATAAGCTGTTTTCATCTGTTATATTAGACAGGAGTTTTGTTGACTGATTTAATGCTTTATTGAGGGCCTGTTTCCCCATGCCTGAGTTTCAAGTTTCTTTAGCCCAAAGATCCTCAATAACCTGTGCTAAGTACCATCCTCAGGAACTTTGTATTTTGTTCTCACTTTGAGCTTCTATTTGTATCCAGCACAGATTCTCGATGGAGTCGGTTGTGGCTACTCTGAGCCTTCCACATAGTTTAATAAGCGCACTTTTATTCCAGAAAATTTGATTGGTCAAACCAAACTCTAGTCAGACTTGCGCCGGTGATGCTGCTTGCTGAATGAGGCAGACATTTTGATCAACCTTTATTTGGATGTTGTTTAGGATGTTACTTATTTTATCGACCTCAGAAGGATGACAGGCTGAGTGAAGCCACCGGGATTTGAACCTGTGACCATAAGGTCAAATACAGGCCCCTACAGTGGATTCCAGATCTTGGGTCCAAAGATGAAGGCAGCCTCTTGCATTGTTTTCTCTTTTTCACACTATTTTACACTTCTTTGTTTCTATTCCAATGAGGCTTGGCTAGAATTTTCATTGACACAATCTCACATAATTTTCTTAATTTCACATTATGCTTGCTATGCGAAATTCGTCAAATTTAGCTATTACGTCATGTGATGTAAATCCATGTCATTTGCGAGAAATATTTAGCACAAGCGAATGAGAGCATTGCAAATGGCCAGAACACAAGTGGCTATCTGTTTGCACTTGTTTTTTTGCAATTTTTAAAGGAAGAAATGCATCCTCATCTCCAAACTGAGCGTGACACATTTTGTGCTCAAATATAACACCAACTGCCAGTTTTGCGTATAATGTTGCATAAATCTTCTGAAATTATGCATGTTTATCGAAAGCAAATTACGAGAATTTCGAGCACCCCTAATTCTAAAGCTCCCCTCAGTAGAGATGATCTGAGAGCCACGGAGAACGACCTTCACAACATGGTTATTACACATCGGTATGTTTACATCGCGGGCATTACAACGCAAGTCGTTATAACGACCTGTGCTGGATGGTGCTATAAGCTAAGGAATAGTATGATTTACTATTCCAATACCTTTCCTGCTGTAACCTAGGCTGGGGCTGGAATAGGAAATCATACTGTTCCTAAATGCAGCGCCCTCCGGCGCAAGCCGTTGTAATGACTTACGTTGTAACAAACGCGATGAAAAATACTGTGTCGTGAATGTATGCGTTGTAACGTCATTCATTCGAGAGCCATCTGTGGGTGACCACACTTGACACTGGCTTCTTCACACCCTCCACCTGACACTGGCTTCTTCACACCCTCCATTTGACTATCTCTTCAGGAGAGGGTTATTTTTAATTAGTTTTTGCATCTGCTGATGGACTGATACCTAAGCACCAGTTGATGCTTTTCCAACAGGAATCCCAGGTCCTTAAAGGTGCATCAGCTGGCTATGCCTTGCCTCAGGTCTGTTGTAAGAGGGGGCTGCACCTTTCCAGGGTGGGCCCCCCTCCACTGTGGGATGCTCTCCTGACCACATCAGAGAAAATCAAGGCAGAATTTAAATTACACCAGTGTAATTCATATAATTTCAAGGACCTCGGGCCCGATTCAAAGAACTAACTTAAGACAAAATCCTAAACTTACTACTTTTGCTATTCACAGAAGTTAGGATTTTGTCTTAAGTTTGTCTTAAGACAAACTTAAGACAGACTTAAGACAAAATCCTAACTTAAGTCTGTCTTAAGTCTGTCTTAAGACAAACTTAAGACAAAATCCTAACTTCTGTGAATACCAAAAGTAGTAAGTTTAGGATTTTGTCTTAAATTAGTTCTGTGAATCGGGCCCCTCGATTTGAGTTTTTAAGCGAACTCCCACCGCTTCATGTAATTACATATAATTGTGTATAATTTCCAAGAAATGTTGTGCAATTACACAAAAAGAAATGACGTGAATTTTGCGCACCCTTAATCATAAGGAGCAAACGATGGAACAGTTCTGAACATTAGTGAAGATGTGGCTGTTCTGAATATAGATTCAGTTTTATTTTAGATAGTGCTACCAGCACTCTCCTTATTGTTGAGGGGATTTCTATTATGGGTGACTTTATTAAAAAATATTGATGATTATGTAGGTCATAGATGTGTCTTGCGGACTTCCTCAGCGGGATGATGAGCTGCTGGGCGACATGTATTAATATTGACTTTTTGGCCTTTTGTTCTTTCATTCTTTGGCGCTGTCGTGTCGTTTCTATAAATCTATACAGGATCTGCATGTTTAGACAACATAAACTGTGGGAGTGGTGTCCAGTCTGATTCTAGACACCCCCACCGGGTATGTTTGCCTGTATGCCAGCTAGCTCACAGTGCCACTGCAAACCCCTCTTACCAAGGAGTGAATAGTTTCTGGTAACTATCGAACATGACGACCATGACCCCTCAGGGATCGTGGAAACAGTACAGTATTTTTCTCTCATGCACTCGTGCTCACTTTGTCTCGGACAGATACACAGAATAAACGATGGGGACGTTTTCAATAAACATTTATTGAACCATCGTCATTATAGTATCGAATACATGTGCTGCAACAACCATAAGACAGAAACAGATGTATACAGTTATAAGCAACAACAGAGTAAATAGATGGTAGAATTATACCATACTGCTAAAACAATGGATATACGCAGGCATATAAATACATGAGAGTAATATTGCGTACTCCTACGATGCTAACCCTATCTAGATTACCTCAATGTACCTAGCATGTATGTAAGTGTATAGCCAAGAATCCCCCTAGGATAAAGCCAACCCCATTACCTGAAGTGGGAAAATGAAGTATCCCGTCTTGGTCTCGAGATGTACACCCCGCGAGGGATGTCAGACCACTGCGTGCTCATCTCCTTGTGTCAGCAGAGATTTCTTTCTCCTCTTCCTGCCCCAGCAAATATATGGTGTTTATATACCCAAAAGGTATATAAACCCCTCAGGGGTTCTACCTTGCTGCATCATGTCAGCAGAGGATGACGCTAGTGATGAACCTTATATATAGTTATTATGCAGAAGATGGTAATGCTGCTGTGATTCTGAGAATTCTCATGCATAATAAATGTGGCTAGTTTTCGGGGAAAACCACACGACATTTATGCTGCACCTAACTAGGTAATGGCTCAGCACCAAAGACAGTTATGTAGTGCAAAGGCAGGGTAAACGTAGGTGAAAGGTTAGGAGACTAGCCAGGTCTATAGTGGGGTACATGGTGAATCACAAAAGTGCATGCTGTCACGTCACACTTTTGCTTGTTTTCAAGAATGTTATTTTATTTTATTCCTCTAAATGACATGAAGTTTTTAACATTTGTTTTAGATATAGTTCTATTGTGGCTGTGCAATGTTACAAAGGTCTTTACTCTGTAATTTTGTGACGTTTGGAAAAAAAATATGTTTTACTCCTGTTCATTTTTACAAAATTTTAAGAAAAGAAATAGAGGGAGGAAGTATCAGCAAAAAGTAGGTTTATTCGTAATATAATGTTACTTCCCCAAAAAATGTTTTGCGGTTACGTTTTCTCAAGATCATTGGGGCACATGTATGAAAGAAAAGGTTTTGCGGGTCCTTAATTGCGATTTTTTGTGAATCGCTATTAAAGACTCACAAACTGCTATGTAGGTAGATTTCGCATTTAAAATAGCAATTCCTACGCATTCCTTATTTGCGACTCACAAATTGCGAGTTGCAAATAACGAATGGCTTCCCATTAATTTCTATGGGCCAAGAGGCTTACAGGAATGAATCGGAATTGCGTGCGCAATTTGCTCGTGCGGCAATTTGCGAGTATCCAATAGGTACTCGCAAATTGTTTACGCAATTTCAAGGGTGCAAGAGTTCCAAAAGGACACCCTGTTGCACCCCTGAAATGTGCATGTGTGCACATGTGGCGCACATGCATGCCCTAGGGGCAGGGATGTGTGCCACATGGCACTTTGAAAATAGAAAAAAAGTGCTTTTTTCGAGGAAATTGCAAATTACCACCAACTTAAAGTTGGTGGTAATTTGTTATTCCTTACAGCAATATCGCAATTTGTGATGGCTGCTGGAATAGCATTTAGGGAATCGCAAATTGCGATTCTCTAAATGCATTCGCAAAAGAGGGAATCGCAAAATTTGCAATTCCCTAAATTGCAAGGGCCTTTTGGGATGATACATCCAAAATGCTTTTTCCCGTTCGCAAACAGGCCGAATCTGAGAATCGGCCAATTTTCGAACGGGAAAATGGCTTCATACATATGCCCAATTATTTTTTGTGGAAATAGAAAATTGAAAATTTTATAATTTTTGCAAACTTCACGGAGTGCAAAGTTTATCAGGTCCATCAAAATTCAAGAGTGAATTTTCACACTTCCTACACTGTAAGTACTAGTTTAATGCCGCTTTAGTCTCCTCCGTCATCTGTTTCGAAACGGCTTTAGCAGTCACACTTGAAGTACTTACACAATGCAAACACACACATGTAGCATGGTGGCCCTTCCAATGTGAGCCCCACACCTCATCCTATTAATAGACTTCATTGCCAAGAAGTCATGGCCTCCTCCTCACAGAACATTTCAGTTATATCAACAGGCAGGAGAAATATGTCAATCAAAAGAAAGTTTGAAATCCATGCGATTTACCGAGGTCAGCCAAGTGCAAGGAGATCTCTGGGTGTGAGTGCACCAGACCTTCCCCAAACCATGAGATCAGTAAGAGAAGTAACTAAGGGAACGCCTAGCCAGATGTTGGGGCATATCATCAAGGGCTTTATCTCCGCTTTTTTGGCTTTAAAAGCCAACATAGCGGGGATAAAACTATTGCCCTATCAACAACAGAGTCCTAAAATGCAAAATCGCAAGTTAGCACCCCTTTTCACTACGCCTCCCTTTGCATCTCTAATGAGATGCAAAGTGGGCGTTCCTGACGAAAATAACTGGAGAAATGTCACTAACCGATTATCAATGAGCACGCTAACAAGCATAGCGATAAGAAAAGTAGTGCTAACCGGGGTTATCTCTACTTTCCTTACGCATGCTTTTAGTTTGACTTAGCCATGATATCCAATGGAAATTGGATATCATGGTTAAGTATGCCATGCCCTATCAACAACGTAGTGCCAAACGTTGTGTGATTATCGCTGGAATCCCAGCGATAATTGCACATTTGGCAGCTAACTCGGGTATTTTTATCGCTCTGGAGATAAGCGTCGCTGATAGTGCGCTATCTCCGCGATAAAAACAAGTGATACCCGGCGATAATTGTCCTAGCTCTAGATAATTATCGCCGGGTGTTGATGATATGCCCCTTTGTTTTTGATCCCCGAATGTGCTGACTCACAATCAATAGAGAGAGCTCAGAATGGACAGCAGAGCCACTGGCTGGGAGACACTTTCCATTTCCCCACTCTAGTGTTGATGATGATGGTGACGAGGATGGGTACCTCTCCCCCTCTGCCCTGAGACTCTTCTTCTTTTGAGGGACCACCCGTAGCTGGGGGTAGATGTACCATGTCTCTTGGACTCCTCTGACCTGATGAGTATCAATAAGCAGATCTCTACCATTAGGGAGAACCAAACCCAATCCGTTGCAAAGTGTGTTTGAAGTGTACACACCTAGGTGGGTGGATATGAATCAATTGGTTGGTTGGCAGAGACGAATATGACTCTTTACTACGCCACTCATTACATCGCGTGCCTTCACAACGCGGTTGTTACAACAGCCGCATTGATACCACGCAATGCATTACTACGCAAGTCATTACATCGACTTGCTGTAGATGGCGCCGTAACATTAGGAATGTATAATTAACTATTTCAACTCCAGCCTATGCAACAGTAGGGAAGGAGTTGGAATAGTAAACTATACTATTCCTTATGTTAGTTCGCCATCTACTGCAAGTCAATGTAATGACATGCGTAGTAATGGCATTGCGTGGTAACAACGCGGTCGTTGTAACAACCGCGTTGTTAAGGTATTGCGGTGTAATGTCCACGATGTAAAGGTTGTTTTCCGCAGTACCACGCGCGGTGAGACTGATTTGTAGAAAAATCAGCGATCCCGGCATTGGTCGGCTGTTGAGTACTGCAAAGGATGCATTGTTGAATGGAGTCGCAGATGTGTGTCTGGAGAAAACTGATCAGACTATGATTTTGAATTGCAAGAAGGGCAAAGAGCCCACAGATTATTTGGACAGGCTTAAAGATGTGTTTGAAAGATATTCGGGCATAGCCCATCCAATGGTGATAGCTCAGGAAGCCGTAGGATGCGGCGTTTGTGTAGGGAAGCAGAATTGTCCTAACAGGGTGTCTAATGTGCCAGGCCTTGCCGGCCAACCAGAACCTCGTAAAGTCGCACACAGTTCCTATCCTGGATGTGAGCGGAGCGCCAGAGGGTTCAACTGTGTCTTGATGAACACCCTAATACCTGTAACCCAGAAAGATCCTTATGTAGAATAGGAAAATGAGTAACCATAGCCAATCACTGCTTGGGCAAGAAAGAAAGAAAGAAAGAAAGAAAGTAAGAAAGAAACAAAGAAAAAAAGAAAGAAAGAAAAAGAAAGAAAAAGAAAGAGAAAGAAAGAGAAGGAAAGAAAGAAAGAAAGAAAGAAACAAACAAACAAACAAAGAAAAAAAGAAAGAAAGAAAAAGAAAGAAAGAAGGAGAAAGAAAGAAGGAAAGAAAGAAAGAAAGAAAGAAAGAAAGAAAGAAAGAAAGAAAGAAAGAAAGAAAGAAAGAAAGAAAGAAAGAAAAAGAAAGAAAGAAAGTCAAATTAAAATTGATGTATTTGAAACTACAGAATAAAAGGCTGACGGTGAAGGGAGGAGGAAGGGGAACCCCTCAAAAGGGGGAACATAGTAGGGAGGTGAAGAGAGGACAGGGAAACGGAAGAGAAGGACAAGGAACTGGAAGGCATGAGGAGGAAGCCCCAGTAACTAGATGGCGGTGTTTGATTGATCATAAATAGGGCTCCCGGTTTTATGGTATTTATTTTTTATACATAATTATTTTGGGTTTTGTAAGACAAATGAAGCAAAAAATAGTACATTTTCACATTTATTTAAGCAATAAATGTAAACTCTTATCTGAATGTTTGCCCGATTTCAATAATATGAAGTCCGAGAGATGATAAATCAATGCACATATATGAAAATATGAACATTGTAGGATCAACCTTTTACATATATACCGGAGTTAAAGCCTCATAACAATAATTTCTTTATTTTTTAACCGCTTACCTGTAAATCTACACATTGTTTATGGCCTGACAGACATGACTGACAGAATTTGGAATCACTCAAAAAAGAGACTAATTTCCGTTTTTATCCACATTTACATATAAATATATACTGGAAAATAAATGGTTTTCTGTCTGTATTTATCTGTAAAAATCAGTAAAAACGGAAAACAGGGAGCCTTAATCATAAATGCACCATTGCGTCATTGGCTCTGCCTTAAAAACCTATGAGGTCCCTTCATTACCTCTCTCAGATGGTCCATAAACGCAGGCAGTATTTCTAACCAAAATGTTCCCCCTCACAATGCTGACCCCATCTTTACCTCCCTGAAACTCCTCAGTAAGAAGTATTCCTTTCTACTTAGCCTGACCTCACCTACCAGTATGTTAGGGCGGGATATATTATGCAAATTAAATTGTTTGGTGTGTCTACCTTGGAATGGAGTTTTTTTAAGCTTTCCCTGAAACACAAGAATGAGGTCCTAAACTCTTATAAGTCAAATGAGGATAAACATGAAGGGGCATATTATCAAGAGCTATATCACTGCTGTTTCGGCACATAGTGCCGAAAAAGCAGCTATTTTGTAATCTCAATATTATCAAGGCGTCGCTAACATGCATTGGCCCATGTTAGCAGCTGATTTAGTAGCGCATCTCATGACAGCGATAGCTATTGCTAATGAGATGCAAAGTAGGCGGTCCCTCCTAGGACAACATGAGAAATGATCGCAAACCCAACATTGCGGTATTAACAACGTGGCCCCTATACAGCGAAGCGATAACAAAAGGCTCACTAAGCCCCCATTATCGCATGATTCTAACGCCTGCAAAAAACCTGACTTAGCCTTATTGCTAATGGAAGGTGGATTGTATGATTAAGTACAAACTATCGTATCAGCAAGCATTTCTATTATTGCTGCTCAGGTATCTCTGGATTTCTCACGATAATGGGTGTTTTTGCCGCTATTGATGGATTTCTTATCGCCTTTAAGATGAGAGTTGATAATAACGCGCTATCACGGCGATGAAATCCAGAGATAGCCAGCGATAAGAAAAACAGGGGTAAGCGCGCTTTGCATTAATTATCGCAACTCGTTGGTAATATGCCCCGTAATGTTTCCAGATTTAACAGATTTGCTTTCCCGGGTTCCATGTACTGGCGCACATGGGCCCATGAAGTAGGGTTCAAATTATGACACAACTAGTGAAATTCAAGATTGACCCACAGGAAAAATGACCAAGGATAGTGCGCGACCCACTAAACCTGAAGCAGAGGGGGGAAAGTGTCCGGTAATGGTCGATTTGCTCGAATAGGGGGTTCTGGTGCCTAGTGTTGACAGGTGTAAGGAAGAAGTAAGCCGATCATTTATCTGTATGGATAAAACAGGCATCTGCCTTAGGGCTACCTAATGATGCAAAGCCTTCACCCTGTATTGTCATCAATGCAGAGGATTTGGCCTTGAGGTGTTGCCCGGGACCATGAGGATCAAATCAGACCATTGCCTAGTATTCCTCAGTCCTGAAACCAGTTGCAGCTGGGATCCTGGCTGGCCATTGCTCTACGTTTGCTCCTGTGCATCTTGTGAAACCTTTGAAAACAAAGTGTTGAGTTCCCCTTGACTGTTGCTGCACCCCAAGCTGTCCTTGTCTTCCTTCTCACCACAAAACCCAACACCTCTCGCAGGGTAGTGTGTGGTGTTCCCCAGGGCTCTTCACTTTCCCCCCTCTTGTTTAATTTATACATCTACCCCCTCATCTTTATGTTGCAGCAGCTGGAGGTCACGGTGTTCAACTACGCCGATGACCTCCAGCTAATCTTTAACCTTTCCCACTCCCCCTCATCCATCCAGAATGTCCAATCAGTTATGTTGTTCATTCGGGATTGGATGAACTGCAACCACCTCAAACTCAATCCGGACAAGACGGAGCTAGTCCTGACCGGAGGTGGTTGCAGTCCCTGGTCCCCGTCCCACTGGCCCCTCCCACTTGGTGTACCCCCACTCCCTGTTTCCAAAGTTAAAACCCTTGGTATCCTTCTCAATCCCCAACTCTCTGTTCACCCCCAGGTCAGTTCTGTTGTGTCTTCCTGTTTCCTCTCCCTTAGAACAATTAGGAAGATCTCCCGTTTCTTCTCTCTTCCGGCTCTAAAAATCATAGTGATGGCAATGGTGCTCTCTTGCCTGGATTATGGCAACATAATCTATAATGGCGCGCCGGCCTATGCGATTCACCGTCTGCAACTAGTGCAGAACCAGGCTGCCCGCCTGATCCACGGCCTGCCTAAATTTCACCGTGCCACCCCTTTATTGCAGGCACTACACTGGTTGCCTGTGAAAGAGCGAGCCCTATTCAAGCTCGGCTGCCTCACCTTCCAGGCCAAAATGGGCACCGCTCGCGGAGTTCATATGCTCTGCCATCAAGCCTTACATACCGGGTAGAGAGCTCCGCTCCACCCACATGGCACTCCTGACCACCCCCCGATTCAAAAAGAAGAAGGCCGGTGGAACAAAATTTGCGGTCCTTGCCCCTGCATTCTGGAACTCCCTCCCTGTGGAACTCCGTACTTCACCATCTTACACACAGTTCCGGAAAAGTCTCAAAACCCTGCTTTTCTCCCGTGCCTTTGCTGCTTAAATACCCTTTGCTTCTGCTGCTGCTTCGCAATCTGAAAGCGCCATGAAACCGCGTGGTATAAGTGCGCTTAATAAATGTTTTTAAATTCAAATTCAAATTCACCTCTCTACAGCCCAGCGAGCCAGATGTTATTGCCATCTGTTTCACACATCACTCTCATCTGTTCCCCTACCATGTAAGCCGCTTGTCTTACACCTAACCTGGGGTAGGCAGAGCCTCACGTCTGTCTAAATGTTACTGCTCATGTCACTAAGCCTCATGGCGATTTAACTGATGTCCTTATGCCCATTATGCCCATTATGCCCAGCGGTCAGCTAATATACTTTGTTGATTGATCTTTTCAACGATACGATAAAGGTTCCTGGTTGCAGGTTACTAATTATGTCAGGTGGCAGGAAACTGCTGCCAAAGCGGCGATAATGGGCTTGATAATATGCCCTTATGAATTCCCTTAGAAGCCGAGGTTCACACCAGAACATGGGCTTCTACGGGAATTTTCAAGGGCATTTTAACGCTGTTTCTTGATAATATGCCCCTTAGTCCCTGTACCGTCTCTAAATGATTTGCCTTTGTTGCAGGAACAACACTTTGAATGCGAGAAGCAACATTGGATCAAGCAGAAATGTGAAAGGGGGCCTGAGTGGTGTGGACAGACAGCTTTGGGTATATGGTTGCACCAAGGTTTCCTTGGTGGTAGTGATGGCATGTTATGGGCCGCAGCAACCCACCGGTATGTCCCCTTCATTCCTTCTATAGAATCAACACCTGTGCCACCTGTCAGTCCAAAGGGCTTAGACCCACCGTGCTGCTCTCCCACCTCCCTGTGTCCCCTTCATGCAGCTCCAGGTAGATTTTGTCCAGGTGCCAAGGTGTACGTACTACTCCTATGTTTTGGTGTCAGACTGTATGTTTTTAGGGTGGGTGGAAGTTCACTTCTATGCAAGAGCAGGTGCCATCACAGTTGTAAAGTTTTTACTCATGGATTTTAATTCCTGCTTCGGAAATCCTAACTGGCTTTGAAGTGACTGAGGAACATACTTCATCTTGGCCACAGTAACAGAGATCTGTAAAACCTAAAGGATGGATCAGCATTTCTGCTGGGCATACCACTCAGAATCACTTGGTATAGAAGAAAGGAACAATGGCAACTCAAGAGTAAAATAGCACAGATATGTTCATAAACACATTTCAAGTACCCTGATGTTCTGTGCCTAGCGTTGTGCTCCATCAGGGCCATACCTACTCAGAAAACCAGGTTAAACACCCTATAAAATTGTGATCTGGTGACTTATGATATCACCCTTGAACCTCACAACCACAAAAGGTACAACGGCTTAGTATGTTGTTGACCTAGTCAGAAAGAATACTTTTCCAATGGGAACACAAGACCAAAAGATTTGGATACAAAGGCCTCAACCACATTCTCCTGGCATGCTTCATCATTGGCCAGTCAGCTCCACTGTGCTAAGACTGTACCAACATGGTGGTCTCAACTTCCCAAAGAGGGAGAATGGAACAAATACTTCTGGTTATACAAGGGTTCCAGACATATTTCTAAAACTACCTTTGTGTACACTCAAGTATTCACTCTATTCACTGGGTACAGCGGGTAGGATTGAAATGTAAACCTGGATGTTATTGTGAGTTAATGTCTCGAACATCCATCATAAACATCAGCTGCCAACATGTTTCGGTCACAAAAAAGAACCCTGAAAAGGGGGTCTAGAGCGTTAGGGCAACATAACGTGAAGGCCCTCTCAAAAGATCTTCTCATCATGCTCGGTAGTAATAATTGGCCCAGAGTCTCTACAGGTCTTAGTGATCACATTGAACAATTTTTAGCCCCCTCCATATCGAAATCTATTCCTGCCCCAAATTCACCACCCCACCCCAAAAGCCCTAAGCCCAACTTAGTGGCTACTGATTCTCAAAACCATCTCTCTTCCTGCTACCCTCGGTCCAATTTTAACCTTACCCCTCCGAGGCAAATGCACTCCATCATTCCTAACCCGAACAGAGACCCTTCCCGCAATCTGAGATGTAGCAATTCTGACAACCTCACTAGGGTGTACATTAACCAGACTTCTTCCCCCGTGAATCCGCCTAGTCTCAAGTGTGTACTATTGAACTGCATATCAGCCAGTAAACACGCCTCAGATATCTATGACCTCATCCAGCACAACGATTTAGATATTATCATCCTCACAGAAACTTGGCTAAATCCCGCTTCTACTCCAATTTTAGACCTCCTTGTGTACCTCCCAATCATGATATAGTCAGGCTTGACAGAATTCTGAAACTCGGTGGTGGTCTAGCCTGAATTTATAGTAATACTCTCTCGATCTCTCAGGTGGATTCTTCTTCCCCCTCCTCCTGCGAATATCTCTGTCTCAACATCTAGACAAGGAAGATCCTACCAATCTGTAAACTTCACACCTTTTAACACCCACCGGGAAATAATCTCCCTTTCATTGAGCACTTAATGGATATCATCTCTAGCAATGTCGACTCTGCAGTATCACAAATCTTCCTAGGGGATTTCAACCTGCCCTGGTCCAATCACAATGACCCAGCGGTATCCTGCCTCAAATCATTTGTACATGATAACGATATATCACAGCATTGTGGCCATCCAACCCACACGAAAGGGGCAATCCATGACCTTATCACCTCCAATGATCAGACCATCTCCTTATAACCCATAACTCCTTGTGACTGGCCTGACCATCACAGAATCCTTTTCTATATTAACAGGGAGATGTTATTGAGGAAGGCTTAACCTGATAAATCAAAGATTCTGAAACGAGATCTCAGTTCAATTAACCACGACAAACTAGCTACTCATTGTAAATCCCTCCTTTCCTCCCAAGCTGATCTGGTTGAGGTTCAATCTCTTACAGACCACTAAAACTCGAGCATCGCCAAGATCATGGACGACCTTGCCCCACTCAAGCTTAAAAATACCTCATCAAAAATTTCCAAACCTTGGTGCAACAAAAACCTAAACTCTGAACGTCGCAATCTTAGAGCAGCTGAAAGGTCCTGGCGTTCCATTCCTTCCTCTAATCAATTAAAACATCTGAGAGGTGTCAGAGGCCTTTACAACAAGCAGATCAAGAAAGCTAAGGTTGTCTACTTCAGATTACAAGTAGATCAAGCGGCAAATCGCCCCAAGAAACTCTTCGAACTGGTCAAACAGCAATCTGTTACCGCTCTAAGCCTCTCTGATTCGAATGGCAACCTACCCTCTTGCAATGAATTTGATGCTTTCTTCTTGGCGAAATCACAACTTATCTCCATTGACCTCGCCTCTAAGAAGGCCCTATTGCCCCCTTCATTAGCTGCCTCGCCCTCCGACTTCCTTGAAAAGCATATACCGACCATCGTCGATGCTAAGAATAATGCCTCTTGGGGCTTCCTTTCTGCTTTTAGTGAAAAAGACATTGATATAATTCTCCAATCTATCAACCTGTCTAACTACTTCAGGACCCGTTGCTTCCGGCCATCTTCAAGGAAATCAAGAGCGTTCTCATCCCCACCTGGACCAGGATTGTAAACGCCTCCTTATCTCAAGGGTTGATCCCCGACTGCCTAAAAGCAGCCCAGGTCTCACCTATTCTAAAAAAAAAACAACACTGACAAATCGGATCTCAATAACTTCCAACCTATCTCCAACATCTCCACCCTTGCGAAACTTCTTGAAAAATAAGTCCAATCCCAGCTCTGTGCTCACATTGAGAAATACCAACTCTTAGACCATCATCAATCAGGTTTCCAGAGGGGTCATAGCACTGAATCGTCCCTTGTTCACATTTTTGATGACATCCTGAAAATGCTTGACGAAAACGAATCCTGCCTCCTGATCCTCCTTGACCTTTCCTCTGCATTTGATACGTACAATCATGACATCCTCCTATCCATCTTACAAAACAGAATGGGTTTCTCGGATCAGGTCCTCCTCTGGTTCTCATCCTTTCTTCTCCACAGATCTCAAAGATTCAAGACAAACCACTCTCTCTCTCAGCCCTCCTGAGTACTTACGGGGGTCCCCCAAGGATCCGCCCTTTCACCTATCCTCTTTAACCTTTTCCTAGAACTAATGTACTTAACACTATGAACATTCTCTTATGCTGATGATATACAACTCTATTTGTAAATTTCATTCCCGGATAACATCATTGCGCTAAATTCTATCCTCATGTCGACTCAAAATTGGTTAACGGAGAACCATCTCCTGATCAACGCCTCTAAAACACAATTCTTGCTCATCTCCCTGCCGAACCACACCCCCAAGATCGACCTCTGGATGCCTCACCTCACGGTTCTCAACTGCACTTCGTTCATCATAGACTCAGCCAAATCGCTCGGAGTCCCAGTTGACAAACACCTGAATAGGAAGACTCATATCAGCAACGTTTGTAAGGGAGCGAACCACTTGATGAGGACTCTCAGAATGATCAAACCCTTCTTGCCACAGAAGGACTTCAAGCAGGTTGTACAAGCTCTTGTCTTACCAAGGTTAGACTATGGCAGTGCAACTCTCTGTGGCCTTCCTAAATTTGCCCTGGCTCCACTCAGAGCCTCGTTGAACTCTGCAGCAAGATTGATTTCAGGCTCCAAATGAAATGAGCACTTATCCCTAGTCCTTAAATCTCTCAATTGGCCACCCTTTGAAGCATGAATCCAGCTAAAGATTGCAATCCTGACGCACAAAGCCCTCCACTACAATACATCCACGTACCTGGCGCAAAAACTTGAATTATCATGGGGGGGGGAGCATCTTGAAGTGCCTCCACTCTCCTCCTGAAATCTATCATCCTCAGCAAAAATAGTAGTAGTAGTAGTATAAATCTTTATTCGGTAAAATTGATCACCATAAAAGACAACAATATACATTTTAAAATACATTTCATCAAGATGTACTAGCAACAACAAGGGTTAACCATAATTAAAATACGACTGAACACTATCACAATTAATAAGACCACGAGCAACAATACTCCGGGCACTCAGAGCAGGCGGCTTCAAATAGCTCCACTCTGGGTAGATAGTGGCCTTGCAATCTTTCCCAGAGATCTTGATCTAGTAATCCAGGCACTACTTAAAAACTTTGCCACCCCGCATATCAATGGGGTAGATGATAGATCCGTTGTAATCACTCGTAGGGCCGAGCGATGGCACCTCATCCCCAGTCCTTTACAAACTGGTTTCAGCCAGTTTTTCCGAGCCACTTTATACGCGGGGCAGGCAAAAAGAAGATGGGCCACGGACTCTTTAGGGGCCGAACAGCCGGGACAAGATCGTGAGGGGCCGTCCTGATTGGACCATTTTGAAGTAAATTCGTGTACCGGGAGGGTGCCGTACCTTAGTTTTAAATAGAGGGCCCTGTCTAGCGGCTTGGTTATCAAATCAAGAAAGGGTTCAAGTTTCCTTACCCACTTACACTCAAGAAAATACTCTGTAAGTGAACCCCCTGTTATACTGCGTGATGCTTCGGCCTGAACCCAATCCCAATATAGTTTCTTGATCACCATTTTGGGCGGGGGCGCTTGAGACTCCCATACATCTCTCAAACCCAATTGGGAGACTAATAGCCTCAGATTTTTCAACCAGCCAATTTTGAACCCAGAATCTAGTAAAATTAGCTCGTCCAGACCTTCGGCGTATTTGGCCAGCTCCTTAGTCCTTCTCAGGCGGACCCAAAAGAGCAGTGGGCGCAGCCTCACTATATCCTTTAAGGCACGTCTACCAAGGTCTAACCGCAGGGGGATCAGCGGGGTGGAAACAGGGAGGGCCACCACATCTCTAAAAAACTTATTTTCTGCTGAGGTTAGCTCATTAACATTGTCGAACCCCCATAATTCGGAGCCGTACAATGCAGCCGGGAGTATCTGGCCATCGTAGATGGCCATTACCGGGGACACTGGTTTACTAATTGATGCCCGGTACTCTCGTAAGGTCACCCCCGACACTCTTTTGTGGCCCAATAGCATTTTGGCCAAGTGATCCTTCCAGGTCATTCGGCTATTTATCCGGACCCCTAAATAGTCGAATGCCTCGACCAACTCCAAGGGCGTCCCATTAAGCAGAAAATTATTTTTAAAATTTTTGGCGGGCGAAAAGGCCATCAGTTTGGTTTTGGTGGTATTGATGGTTAGGCCTCTCTCTGTACAAAAACAGGTGAATCGCTGCAGAAGTTTTTGCAGGCCTATCGGGGATTTAGCTATCAGTAAGGTGTCGTCAGCAAAGAGCAGAGTCTGAATCTTTTCCCCCGCCAGGGTTGGGGCATCCGTCTCTTCTCCTCTCAGGTGGTCCACCACTCCATTCACAAACAAGGAGAATGTAAATGTAAATGTAAATGTGCTGGACTTGTAAAGCGCACAGCTGCCCGTGAGCGTCCCGGCGCTTGCTTAGGGAACCCGTCCTGGTATTCCCCTGTGAGAAACCCCGGCAGGGTGTCCACAAGGTGAAAGCCAGGCATCCCGCTGCGAGGGGCCGTAGTGGAGATTAAGCAAGCTATTGCCCAGAGTCGCAGAGTGTGACCCTGTGAGTTGAGTAGGTACCAGAGCGAGAATTGTCAAGTCCGTGGAATTTTTGAGCCCGAGACCCGCTGAGGCGGGGAATCGAACCCTGGTCCATGGTCGATCTCAGCTTCCGGGTCTGCCACCTCTAACCACTGAGCCACGCTTCTCCACTGAGGAGAAGAGAGTCGGAGCCATGACACACCCTTGACGGACTCCACTCCTCACAGGTACCCTGTCTGTCAGTTGGCCCTGTGTACCCCATCTGATCCTAGCGTATGTCCCCTCATGGAGTCTTACAATTAATCTCAAGAGTGAGCCCGGAAAGCCCATACTTTTCAGAATCTCCCACAGTTTAGCACGGGGGACCAGGTCAAAGGCCGTCTTGAGATCTATGAAGGCCATATATAGGCTGCCCTTCTTGATGGTAACTGCCTTCCAATAGATCCCAAACAGCCGAAAGACCTGGTCCATCGTGCCCACCCTCTGGCGAAATCCGGCCTGCAGATGAGAGAGAATACATTCCTCCTCCATCCAGTCGCCCACCCTGGCGATAATGACCCTGCCAACCACTTTCTGGATTATGTCTATCAGACTAATCGGTCTGTAGTTGGCAGGGTCGTCTCTTGCCCCCTTCTTGTACACTGTGACCACCTCGGCACCCTTCCATGAATCTGGCACGGGGTGTCCCTTTACTAACAAATTCATTATGGTGGCTATTAGATTTGCCCAGACTAGGGGTTCAGCGATCAAGAGGTCCCCAGGGATCCCATCCGGCCCAGCTGCCTTTTTAGGGGTCAAATGTTTAATTGCTGCCACTACTTCAGAGGCCGTAAATAAGCACTCAGTCTCCCCGCCAGGATCCCTTCCCTCCCCACAAGCAACCAAGGGGTCAGTTGTATCTTCACTGCCGCCATACAGAGATGAGAAGTGATTGAACCATTGCAGGCTGGTTATATGGGTTGCTAAAGGCTGTGTTTTACCCTGCCTAGCTCTATTGATTAAATCCCAAAATAACGTCGAATCCCTCCTGCTGACGGCGTCTGTTATTTCCCTCCAGTGCTCCTCCTCCCAATCGCGCTTTGCCAGTGCAATTGCTCTCAAGTACTCCCTCCTGGCCGCTCTAACCAGAGTAGGATTCCTTGCGAGCAAGGCAACTGACAATCTTTTCCTCTTCCCCTTGCAGTCCGCTGAATACCATGGATTGCTGGAAATGGGGGGGGTCCTATTTAGTCTAGGGGTTTTCCCTTTAGAGGTGAAATAAAGACTCACTTGGTCTATCGTGCCTTTGTATGCAGAATCGAGTTTTGAGGAAGGGCACGGAGAGCTAGCAACCACCCGATCCATTGCCTCCAAGTCCCTGTACAGGTCTTCGATGGTAGATTCAATGGTCCCTAGTTGGTCTACATTTAACTGAGCCTTATCCCACTTCAATCTACGATTATTTTCGTAAGGGATGATCTCTTTGGTTAGTTTCAACGGCGCACTCATCCCTTTCTCTTTAATTTTGCCCCATTTAAAATTGCAACAAAGCGGGTTATGGTCGCTATCCTGGGTGGGTACCACCTCCATATCAATGAGGTCAAGCCACATACTAACGCTCATTAAAATGTAGTCAATTCTGGACGGGGCCGATAGCCTATTAAAAGTCATTGCGCCTGATATATCAGACCGGGTCCTGCCATTAAGGGCTCTTAATTTGTGCTCCCTAGTAAGGGCATTCAGTTGGATTGCCCTAGCAGACCATTTCCGAATGGGGGGTACCGTCAAGGGAGGGATAGACCACCTGGAGTCGTCCTCCTCAGTACCTAGTGGATCATCACCAAGAAGGGGTTCGAACGTACAATTAAAATCGCCACCCGCCATAATTCTGGCTGAGGGAGGGCAATTAGCTAGAGCAGAATCAAGGCTCAATATGGTTGCTGAAGTGTTATCCCCCGCAGCCCCTCTAGCGTACACATTAAAAAGTTCAAGCCTAAACCCCTCGATGTGACCCCTAGAAGAAAGGTGCATTAAGTCATTACACTGAGTGTCATTGGAAACCATGTCCCAATCTAGGTCAGTTCTTATCCAGACTAAAAGACCTCCTGCTGGTCTACCCTTTCCTCTACTTATCGCTGGGGAAAAGAAGGTAGTATAGCCAGATTTATCAATTGGTAACAGGCACCAAGTTTCCTGAAACAGGCAGACATCGAACTTCTCGATGAATGCATGCCATTCAGGAATGTCTAACTTCCTTTTTAGCCCGGCTACATTCCAGGAAATCATGTTTATTACCCTAGAACCCTTGTGCGCTAAAGAGGACCCTTCCGTGATCACCCCCCCCGGCTCCATTCCCACACCTCTAGATTGGTGGCTGTTACTCACACTACAAGATTGCCTGTCAGGTTCAGAACAATCAACAGCACTAGACATACCCGGGGCAACAAAAAGAGGCATATTCGAGTGGATGACATTAGAGACATCTGTGGTTACCTCCTGGGCATTGTCACAAATAATTCCTCCTTGCTGGGGATCCACTCCGTGTCGACCGCATCCCTCCTCCTTAGGCTGTAAACATCAATCGCAGTCCTCCATGCCAGTAAGCTGCGAAAACCTATTGAAGGTATCTAAGGGGGTGAAGGGTCTAAGATGCTCCATTGCACTATTGTGACTTAGGCGATGTCTCTGTGGAATCGTGGACCAACCAGACTGACCATTAGGCTGAAACTGATGCTGGCCAATTACCTGATAAGTACTATTGTAACCAAACTGCTTGGGCCATGGGGCATAAGACTCTTCCCAATGTTTGGGGGGGTGAGGAACCGGCCTCGGGTAAAAATAGGTTAAGGGCCTAGGTGTAATAGAGTTTCCTCCTCCTACATATGGCCAGTTTAAAATGTAGTCTACTGCCCGAGGATCTCTAAAATTGACCACCACTAGATCCCCTTCAATATCTTTCCTTATGTTACCCAACCAAGGGATCCGTCTGACATGTACAATATCTCCATCCACATTTGGGGCTATGGGCCTGAATGTCCTCAACCAATGAATTATTTTATTTTTCAATTGGACGTAACCTTCCTTCTTATTGTCTGCTAATGGGGGAACCCCGGTCATGACTACTACATAGGGCACCGCCTGAGGTGGAATTTCCACTTGTGGTACCCTAGTTAAGGGACCTCTGGTGCGCCCCCCTTCCCCCTGTCTCTCACTTCTGTTAACTGGGGGAGCCTTTGTCGTTGGCCTTTGAGGGCCACCTTCTGTCCCAGATACAGAAATATTCGGGTTCTTTGTGGGGTTTTCTTTATGAATAGCAGACACCACATTTCCCTGATGCTGAGACGACTGTTTAGACAGCTGGAGTGGAGCAGAGGGGGTAGCTACTGGGGATTTTACAATCTGGATAGACGAAACCCCGGTACAAGGTGTTGGTTGTATTCCCCCACTCCCCTGAGACCTGGTCACCGTGGCCATACTATTTATGGCAGCCTCTACTAAGGTCAATCTATTTTCGACTTTCCTAAGACTCTCAATTACGGGTAGCAGCAGAGACCTCAGTAAAAGTTCGAAATCCCCTACAGATGGAGAAGGGGTCGATGTGTTTGTAGATAAGGGCCCCTGACTGTTATCTAATACTGCTATATTGGGGACCTCGACGAGCGGAGTAGCCACCAATGGTGATGCCTCAGGTGTTACTGTAGTTGCGACTACAATGGTAGCCCTTACATGTGGTGAGGGTAGTTTAGGGCCTTTGCCAAAGTCTAGATGGGAAATTTTAACTTTGCCTTGTCCCACCCTTGTTTTCCTCCTTTTTTTATTTGGTGGTGGACCGTGTATCTGTGCAACCACTAGTTGCTTAGATTTCATTGTTTTAAGCTTCGGGGGAACAGCAGTGTGGCATGGAATCTGGGAAGGGGAGTCAATCACGATAGGAACAAGGGACATACCAGGGGAAGAGGAGCAGTCACGCAGTAAAAGTGGGAAGCCTTCTTGACTAACGGTTTCCCTCCCAAGGTCAATTAAGTCCCCCTCAGTGAACAAAGAAGCAGGCGCAGAGTCAATAAAGGATCTGTTTTTCAAACTTTCGATTGAACGCCGCCGCTCAGCCCTGCGTTCGGCCATGGTCAATTCCTTCTCCCCCTCGGACAGTACTTTGGGGAAGTAATTGTCTAGTGACCCATTGCGAAGTTTGCCCTTCTTCCCAGGTGACCCCCCCTCAGGTAGGGTAGCCATTAACTAACCTGTAACACGAGCCCACGAAGTAAATTTTAGAGAATGGGCCCAGCCCGGCCTACTCTGGCCTACGAGGGCCTCAGAGGGCCCGCCCTTTGCCCGGGCTTCGCCCCGGGCGCTCCCGCGCAGCGTGATTCGATGGCTTATATGGTCCTGAGACTGGAATAAGCTGGGCGGGGCGGTCAGGGAGAGCGGGCCAGGTGACAGGCCGGAGGATTGCCGGGACTCCTGGGAAAGCGAGTCCCGGTTCCTTCGCTCGCAGCCCTGTCTCTCGCTCTCACGCCCAGCTAGCTCCTGTGACTCCTGGGCTCCGGTGGCGGCAACAGCGCAGCTGGTCCCCCGAAGCGGGTTCCGCAAGTAGTAAGATTAACCTCCCAGCGGCAACAGGAACAAAGTACAGCAAACGACCCCAATGTCAATGGAGGGCGGGGATTTTAAATAGGTGAGCTGGGCGGGGCGGTCAGGGAGAGCGGGCCAGGTGACAGGCCGGAGGATTGCCGGGACTCCTGGGAAAGCGAGTCCCGGTTCCTTCGCTCGCAGCCCTGTCTCTCGCTCTCACGCCCAGCTAGCTCCTGTGACTCCTGGGCTCCGGTGGCGGCAACAGCGCAGCGGAACCCGCGAAGCGGGTTCCGCAAGTAGTAAGATTAACCTCCCAGCGGCAACAGGAACAAAGTACAGCAAACGACCCCAATGTCAATGGAGGGCGGGGATTTTAAATAGGTGAGCTGGGCGGGGCGGTCAGGGAGAGCGGGCCAGGTGACAGGCCGGAGGATTGCCGGGACTCCTGGGAAAGCGAGTCCCGGTTCCTTCGCTCGCAGCCCTGTCTCTCGCTCTCACGCCCAGCTAGCTCCTGTGACTCCTGGGCTCCGGTGGCGGCAACAGCGCAGCGGGACCCGCGAAGCGGGTTCCGCAAGTAGTAAGATTAACCTCCCAGCGGCAACAGGAACAAAGTACAGCAAACGACCCCAATGTCAATGGAGGGCGGGGATTTTAAATAGGTGAGCTGGGCGGGGCGGTCAGGGAGAGCGGGCCAGGTGACAGGCCGGAGGATTGCCGGGACTCCTGGGAAAGCGAGTCCCGGTTCCTTCGCTCGCAGCCCTGTCTCTCGCTCTCACGCCCAGCTAGCTCCTGTGACTCCTGGGCTCCGGTGGCGGCAATAGCGCAGCGGGACCCGCGAAACGGGTTCCGCAAGTAGTAAGATTAACCTCCCAGCGGCAACAGGAACAAAGTACAGCAAACGACCCCAATGTCAATGGAGGGCGGGGATTTTAAATAGGTGAGCTGGGCGGGGCGGTCAGGGAGAGCGGGCCAGGTGACAGGCCGGAGGATTGCCGGGACTCCTGGGAAAGCGAGTCCCGGTTCCTTCGCTCGCAGCCCTGTCTCTCGCTCTCACGCCCAGCTAGCTCCTGTGACTCCTGGGCTCCGGTGGCGGCAACAGCGCAGCGGGACCCGCGAAGCGGGTTCCGCAAGTAGTAAGATTAACCTCCCAGCGGCAACAGGAACAAAGTACAGCAAACGACCCAACAAAGTACAGCAAAAATAAGAACATGTCATCGAGCCTTCTCTGGTGCAGCCCCTCAAATATGGAACTCTCTTCCTACGGATGTATGTATACTCTCCTCGAGGACGGCCTTCAAATTGGAAGCCAAAAGATTCTTAATGAACAAGTTCTTGCCATAAGGCGATGAGGCACTTATAAGGCGTCTATCTCTTTGTTCCTAGCTCCATGGCATAACTAACAGTCACGGATTGCATCCTCTGCATAATATTTTACCTTATAATTGTACCATTGTTTACTGTTTAACATTGGGTTTTTTTTCTTTTCTTTTCTTTTTTTTTTCTTCCTCCTTTTTCTCAATTACTATGTTTATTTCTTTTGTCCTCTCTACCAATTTATTGTAAAGCGCTCTAATATCCTTCGGGATCTTGTTCTCGCTATATAAAACTTTATAAATGAAATAAATAAAATAAGCACCCCTATAGTCCATTCTATGTCCGTGCATGTGCATGTAGGTAAGAATAAGTCTTACCTCTAACAGTTCAGTAGTTTATTTCTACCTTGTTATTTTAGGGTTCAAGTGTACGAGTTACACCAGTGTAATATGTAGTCAAACATTCATCAAGGCTCAGGTCCTGTGATGCCACCGGTGTAATTCTCCTGAAGAGGGCGCGGAGGGTGTACATAAGTATATAAACCTCTATCTCTCTTTTTGTGTGATATTGTATTACCCTTTAATCTGCCAGTCTCTGCTGCTAAGTTAGACCTACAACTGGATGATGATGCAGTTTCACAGTATTGCAGAAAGCTTGTACACGTATGTGCTTTCGCTAACGTTTGCACTCTCGGGTTCAGTCTGCCATATCTGAGTGCCCATCTGAGGCTTGCCACCCCCTCTAGTTTGGGGACTGGATTTATATCCAAGTCCACTAGAGTACAGCTGCTCTGTAGCCCCACTGCCATGGCCTATAACAGTTCCTGCACATCACACAGCCATCAAATGTCATGGTCTTGATAAGCGAATCCACTCTTCAGGGCAAGCGAGCTGCAGCACCTACAGAAGACAGCACACCCTCACCTGATCCCAGACACACATCAAACCTTGGGCTCAGGACCTCTGCCAGAACTAAACCTGCTGCTGCCGCCCCTCCTGCCACTGAGCCAGGTCACCAGTGCCCACCTTCTTTGTCTGTTCCTTCACAGCTAAGTAATGCTGTGCCAATCACCCCTCATCATTGCCACCTCCATCCGAGGTAAGTGGCCATCTCCTGGATACTGCATCCCTCGATGGGTTTGGTCTGGTATCTTTGTTATTGTCACTTGCATCTGATTGTTAGTGGGAAACATCAGCCCTGATGAATGGGGAGTTTTCAAAAGCCTAACTATAGCGGCCCTTTCCTTGACTGGAGCTGCCACTCTATGGGCCTTATTTATGAGGCCTTGCGACAGTTTTGCGCTTCCAATGAGTACGTTTTTGTGACACATCGGCGGCGTAAAACATGCCTCCTGTTGTGCCCTATTTACAAAGTAACGCATCTAAGCAGATGCGTCACTTTGTAAACCCCTGCGCTACATTATACCTGCGTCAGGTATAATGTATGCAGGGTGGGTTTTCCCACGTAAGTAAGTCTTGTAGAAGTGACGCAGTGAAATCTACGAGATTTCACTGCGCCACTTCGAGGGCCATACAGTAAATCTGACACATCCATCATGTCGCAAGGAGGACGCACTGATAAGTGACACGTCCCTGCGTTCGCGCAGTGATGCGTCACTACTCATGTATTGTATGTATTGTATGTCTACTTATATAGTGCAGTCCTGTCACCCCAAGGGCATCCTGGCGCTTGTAAACTCATAAACGAGGCCCGTAGTGAGTAACTCTAATGTACTGTTGCTTGAAATAATTGTTCACTTTTTGTGCTGGATCTGCACTCACATGCCTGTTGATGTGGGAGGAAACATGCCTTTGATCAGAGTGCCGCTTGACAAAAGCAAAACCTGCCTCAATTTGCTCTACCACGGACACAGACTGCTAATATTTGCCAACACATTCCATAGGTCTTTTCAATGACTTGAAAGGTACAGCAATAGCGACCAGATTTTACTCATCTTGCCATGTCAGAATGGGGTGGTTTGTGCGCATCGCAAACCGAACATCCGAAGTGTCTTTGTGGGCCAAATTAAGGGGTATATTACCAACAACTAGTGATATTTATCGCTAAATGGGCTTAGCAAGGTTTTTTTTTATCGCCAAGCATCGCCGGATATTATCGCAGAGATAACGTGCTATTAGCAACGTTTATCTCTAAAGTGATAAAATATCAGGCGATAGCAGCGAAATGCATGAATATCGCTGAGAATACAGCGATATTCACGCATTTACGCCAATAGAGTCTTAGCCATAATATCCACCTCCCATTGGATATAATAGCTAATAACTGATCTGAGCAGGCGTTAGCTTTTGGAGATATTCGCGCTCAGCGCGAATATTTCCATCGCTACGCCTGCGTTGATAATAGGCGATGCCGATGTTAGCGACTGCTTTCAGTCGCTAACAGGTTGGGTACGCCCACTTTGCATGTCATTAGCGATAAATATCATTGACATGCAAAGCGGGCCCCAAACCGCTCGCTATCGCCTCAAAGCTGTCGCTAACATCAGTTAGCGACAGCTTGCTAATAGGGCGATATAATTATCGTCGCTTAGCGGCAGAAAACGACCGCTAAAGCGGTGATAATCTAATATCGCCAGGCTTGGTAATATGCCCCTAAGTGTGATACTGCCGTAGAGACCATGAGACTTTACTCTTCTCACATGAATACTGACCTCCCTCTGTTATGGGGTTTCATAGAGGTTGACATCAAGAAGGATAAACTCCCTTCAACGGCAGAACTAGAGCCTATCTCGGGCTGCCCTAATGGTGAGATGGAGTCTGATACTGTGTCTATGTTGTACCTCTTACCAGATATTCTGGCATTCACCCTCTCCAAGGCTGTTGTGAGATTTCTGGAAGAAACTAATTAATTTTACATTCTCTTTCCCATGTATGGAGCAGGGCAGGCTATTCAGGAAAGTAGAAGCAATGCTGAAATATTAGACAAAGTAGTAAACATACCCACCATCGCACTGGGACTAATTACGTATCAGTGAGATGATAATAAAACCATGATCCTGCAGAATAGGTTGGCTTTAGATTACCGCCCAATGGGCCTTTTTCTTAGTTTTTTGAAATACTGGTTACCCCAGTCCCTTTTGCTAAATTTAAAAGCGTACAACATATTTTGGGTGTTTAGATTACCTCCTGGCATCAAAGGCGGCGTCTGTGCTTTAATAGGAACAGAATGTTGTGCATGGCTCCCCAACACCTCACTCAGCATTCATGACCAAATGAACCACATTAAGGATAGTGTCTAGACACTACATGGCTTCAGAATGGACCAATTTCAACTTAAGTGGCATCTGGTCTTGGTTGTTGGTATATTTGGGAATTTAGGGATTAACATCTTTTAAATAGTAATTATCGTAATTCCGATTGTATCTACCGTAAGTGTTTAAATGAAACTAGTGATGTGTGCCATCCAAATCACTTGCACTAATAAATGCGCTAGCCACAACTATCTATTTGCTACGTCTGAGAATGATGAAGTCACTGATAATGCTGATGTTGAAACGGAAATTTTAAAAAACTATATGCTATTGAAATAAAGAAAAGTGTTACAAAAAGGGGAACTAAGAAAGAGTTTGTTGTCCCCATACCTTAACACCATTACTTTCGTCGGAAGAGGTGTGGCACAGCGGCCAGGGCGGCTGACTGCGGAACACGGGGCTCACGGTTCGATCATTGGTGCCAGTTAGCTCAGCACAATGTGACTCTGGGCAATAGATCGCTTTATCTTCCCGACGGCCCCCAGCACCTTGAGACCCTTAGGGATGATTAGTTTGCGCTTTACAAATACAGGGTTATTGTGAAAATGTTAATTCTCCTGCATGTCTTAAGAAGGCTTGGGTGTAGTTCGCAGAGTTTTGCTATGAGGAACTCCGTGAAGTTACAAAAAAAACATCTGCGAAGTTCAGTGAGTGGTGGAGTGCAGTGCGAATTGCAGTCTGTGCTGGTATTCCTGCTGCGCCGGTAGAAATTCTACCAGAGCGGCAGCTCGCGCTCGTGAACTTACCGTTCACGAGCGGGGAAAAAACTCAACTGCACATCGCGAAGCGGAGTTTTCTGCACTCCGCGAGCTCCACGGAGTGCAGAAAACTCCACAAACTCCGTGAACGGATCGAAGTTCACCGCCCTGGCCTAGTCTTAAGATGTACTGATGCATGTTATTACTGGATTGTAATGTCATTTTTATGTTAACCTGAAGAGCACATTAACTCTCCTATGTCTAGTTTTGTGTATTACCAATACACTAATGTCATTTTATTTAGTGTTGCACAATTTTGCATTTTCTACACTATGTAGTAATTGTAGCCATGTCTTCGGGACTGGCACTAGAAGCATGGTCTTAGAAAGTAGTGCAGTCAGCGCGGGTTTGTGTCTTCCATATGTAGTCTTCAAGGCCTTCTCACGTTCTTTCTACTGGGAATAACCTGCCTCCTGCTCATTGTTTCGTTTCTTTTCAGAGTTTCAATCACATGTTCTCTTTCCATTCACTTGTATTGAAAACAACTATAAAAATGGGCACATAATGTATAGATTTTAGCATGATAGGCTCCAACTAGAATGAGGTCAGAAGCTCTGGACCATTGAAATGGTAATTGTTGTGCAATGTTTCACTTGCATAGTTGAGATTTTTGCAATAAACATGTTAGACTTTTGGCTTTCTCTAAGTCTATGTTTTTGTTTATATCTCTGGAAAATTGTATTACTCTATTAACTTATTATAGACAGTAGCAACATGTTCTTCATTTTTCATTTCTCTTTTCTTTAACACTTAATCTCAAAGTTACCCAAGCATGTCAAATACCAATGTTACTGTGGAAGTTGCCTTGATTGGGATCACTTGAAGCTGAGCCCTCCACAGCAGGGGGTCCAGCTCAAACTGATCACCAGAGCCGGAAGAGCCTGACGCTACGCCTGGGCTTCACATGGGATTCATACTCATTCTATGCTAAGCTCTTGATCCCCTCAGCCCGTGGTAGGATGCTGTAAGAAACTGGATCATTATTGGTGGTGACCGCCCCCCTAAAGGAATAATCACAACCCTTGTCAGCGTGAATCCTCAAATTCACTCAATTAACCTAAGATTAACCCTCTGCTATCTATGGCACAGAGCAGAAGGGCTTAAGTTAGGGCAAGGTGTCAATTATAAATGCAGTACTAAAAAAGTAATAAAGTCAAAATGCAGAACAATAAAAATCACAAACCAGATTAGAAAAATAGAGTTCAATTTAATAAACAAATTGACACTATAATGACAAAAATCCAATAAGGGGAACATGAAATATGAATTTTAAAAGTGTTTAGTAGAAATATTGGTAAAAAGCAGAAAATGCCAATGGACGGCAATTGTCACGGTAGATCTGGACCAAGACGCACATTGAGTCTGACTGATGTAGCGCTGGTCAGATGCATGAATTAGTTCATCCTGGTCAAAGATTTTACCTTCTGACGTAGGGTCTGATTTAGACCTTGGCAGACGGGTTACTCTGTCACACCGGTGATGGATATCCTGTCCGCTGAAATATAAATCCCATTATATCCTTTTTCAGTAGTCTTTATTTTCTTTGATGCAAACAGCCCTAAAATGCCATGTGTCAGGGCAATTTCAAGACAGCAAAATATACATTGGCACTCAGATTAGGATCTGAGGGATGCAGGTGGGTGTGTATGGGGAGTGTACTATGGTTATCATAGTCTGCTCCCACATTTAATACTAAAATCTAGTTCGCTGCAGGCACTGCACCCGCAGCAAACCCACACACAGAAGTCTGGTAGGAAAAAAGCAGGGCCCGCCAGCAACCTGACAGTGGAGGCACAATTATTGTCTTGCCATCCTCTTCCCTCCCTTTCAAATGAGCCCCTAGTGTTACATATGGGCCAACAGACCTGTCAAGGAAGATTTGGACAGTGTAATGCCAAAAAGAATGCCCACAACCTGGCAAGAAGAGTGTCTGTCAGGCTGAACAAAGGTCAGAGGTCTTGTTTAGGTCAGGCAGCCAGGAGCTGGGCTTGCACTAAACCTGCAGCCTCCTGGTTCGCCGTGCTGAACTTTACCAGGCTGAGGATTTCACAGCACTATGGCCGTGACCTCCTCATCCTGGCAAAAGCGCCTCAAGGCCCTTCCCCTCGTGACGAGGGGGAGTGTCACTTATTGCCCTGGACCTGAGTGGTTCATTTTTAAATCCTGAAGTCCCTAAGGCCACATGTCAATCAGGGATACCTCGTTACATAGTGGAGTGAGGTCAGCAAGTCTCACTGGCCCAACCCCATGCTGTGGCGAGTGTGGGACTGCTACCTTCCCTTATTGGTTGACCTAGGGCCAGCCAATGAGGAAAGGCAGCAATCCCAACTCTCCTGGGACCTCTGAAGCTTTCCTCCCTGGGAGCTGCAATGCAGGTACGCTTTTGAATGTTTATGCATAAATGTCTGAATTTCTTGTGAGTGTTGTGAACGGTTTGGGTGTGTGTGTGAGTGAGTGAGTGAGTGAGTGTGTGAGTGAGTGAGTGAGTGAGTGAGTGAGTGAGTGAGTGAGTGAGTGAGTGAGTGAGTGAGTGAGTGAGTGAGTGAGTGAGTGAGTGAGTGAGTGAGTGAGTGAGTGAGTGAGTGAGTGAGGGGCTGATTCACAGAACTAACTTAAGACAAAATCTTAAACTTACTACTTTTGGTATTCACAGAAGTTAGGATTTTGTCTTAAGTTTGTCTTAAGACAAACTTAAGACAGATTTAAGACAAACTTAAGACAAAATCCTAACTTAAGTCTGTCTTAAGTCAAATTTAAGACAAAATCCTAACTTCTGTGAATACCAAAAGTAGTAAGTTTAGGATTTTGTCTTAAGTTAGTTCTGTGAATCGGGCCCTGAGTCAGTGAGTGAGTGTGTATGTGTGTCGGCCCCCTCCTTAGTAAAAGTACCGGCTGCCACTGCATCTCTGTCTATTCAAATCTGCCTATTATTTGCTACCGTGAAGCACCTGGCACATTTTTCACACCTATTCAAGACTGAGCACACCCTGAGAGCTGGAGAGGCCTGCCAGGTATCCTTCTGACAGTTCATGCAGTTAAAGGGTAACTTTCTTAATATTGAATACAAATCTAACAACCTTTGAATTGAATGTTTTATAACTATTAAAATAGGTATTACATTATTTTTCAAACTGGTCCGATATCTGAGATACAGTATTAATATTTTAACTGTACTCTGGGTTTCTGCATAGGACATCTAGGCCTGCTACATTGAAAATAGCTTTTACGGCCTTGTCACTGGTGGGATATGCTAATATGAAGTTTCTACATGCCACATACTAAATACCTTGCACCCTACCTTGTGGAATACATAGAGTACGAAGGTGTGACTAACCAATGTTTTAAAGAGGGGTGTTTTACCTTTCAGAAAGGGTCTATTCGACAAGTCGCACTGCATGCTTTGAACTTTTATAGTCAGGCCACCATGGTAGGGCTGAAGCCATGTTTTCACTGACACTATAATGTGTGGCACAACAGGTGCCACGGCCCACTAGTGGTGTTTAATTTCCAGGCCCTTTGGTATATTTTGTACCATCTACTAGTGACTTGTGAGCATGTTAAATATACCAATTAGGAGTATGCCAAGTCGATCATATTTGAAAGAGGAGAAAAGGCCCTTTACTACTGGTTGGTAGGGATGTATGACGTTACTCCGCATACCGTTACAACTACCTACCATTACAACGCGACCATTACAACGCATACCATTACAACGCATAGCGCTTTGGGGCGCTGGATAGTGGTAAGTATAATTTACTATTCTAACTCCAGTCCCCGTGGACCCTAGGGAAGGTGTTGGATAGTAAATTATACTTATTCCCTATCCTAGAGCGCCCCCCAGCGCAATGCGTTGTAATGGTATGCGGAGTAATAGTCGCGTTGTAATGGTAGTGCGGAGTAAAAGATCCGTTGTAACGGGTGTATACCGTTGGTAGCAGTAATGTGCACAGAGTTTTCAAGCCAGCAAGAATATAGGGTCCTGCAAAAGGTGAACAATTGGCGAGTACTATGCAGAAGACGTCAGATTTCCCACAGATGCCCCTAATATATTGCACATTTTATATCACAGTCAATTATAGCGCATCGGCTACATCCTCATGCCCAGTGCTTAATAAGGGCCAGCTCAGTTTTGCTCAGAAACCTGTGGCTGGCACCATTGAAGGTTGGGGTGCTGCATGCTGGGGCTGAATAGTTTTGATTCCACCTCATGCCTGTTTCACCCGCCACCAGACACTCCCTGCCCCTTTATCTCACTCTTGCCCATTCTTTTCCATCCCCTTCTTTTCCCTCTGTCATGTTTTCGTCGTTCTTCTTTCCCCTTGTGTGTTTTTCTTCCTTGCTCAGGGGCAAAGTCTGTTAAAGAAAAATAATTACCAGTCCCTAAAATGAGTGCTGGTGGGCCCAAATTAAGCACGGTCATACCACTACATCACAGGGAACCCGTATAATAGGTGAATACAACTGTTGCTGGTGTGAGATAGATAGGGTAGAGGTAAGAGTAGGTACCCATGGGGAAGTATAATAGATGGAGACAATAGTTAATTGTGTAAGGTAGACGCGGTGGTGGTAGGAGAAGGTACCTGCAACTGGGCAAGGACATACCATAGGTAGTACTGCACAGTGGACCTTTGGATTACTGTGTGCCTACAGAGGACATCGTCTCTCTCCAGACCGATGACGGGTATCCCCTTAGCGAGGGTGAAGTAATAGAGGGACCAGGTAGGAATTACTCCTGTCTTTTCAATGCATGGTTTTTAATATTTGTTACGCCAAGTTTTAGGGAACAACAGTGTGGTATCTTGCCTTCTTCTCTACTCTGTCCTTTCTTTGTGTCCTGTACTTTTCTGCTCAGCCAGTCTCTGTGATGTCATGGAAGGTTGCCTCTGTGTATGTTCAAGTGTATCTGTCAGTTTATCTATGTAGGCTGAGCAGCAGCGTTGCAGCTCCCGGTGGGGCTTACTATGCTGTACTTAATTACCTGGATTAATATGCTGTTCATCCTACTACAACTCTTGTAACTTCTTCCTAAGAATAAACCTAGAACTTGGATACAGCTACAACAGGGTCATCCTATGTCAATGGAATTCCACACACAGCTCTTGCAAATGCCCACGACCAGCATAGGTGATTAAAATTAGGGCAGTAGCATGTTGACGATGGTTCGAGCCATTGCACTTTCACCTCATTGCATAGTTGTTCATAGGTGCCCCAGAGGCTGCCACTATTAAAGGTGAAACTGAAAACCCGTTTACCTCTAGGTACTTTTGGTTTTATCTGGATCCCCTGTTTGCCCAGAAAATACCTTATCAAAGAACTACCTCCATCGGGTCCACTAGGAAGTTGAGTCCGGACTGGTGGTATTGTCCTACTAGGGTGAGGAACGGCTGCCTATGATGAAGCACACCACATCAGACTTCCTCTTCCAAAAGATTGGTCTTTCTTTTTTACTAGGGTTCAGTAGATAAGTAGAAGTAAGAACAGTAATTATATACTTGCCTTGATGATTTTGCGGTAGGTGCACTGAATGTGATATAAGTGTACAATAGTTAATAGTTATTAGACCTGGCACCATTGGCGTGGGTCTCTCCCCTGCATTTTTTGCCTTTGCCTCCTGTGGTTTTGCCGTATGTTGGACTCTGTTTTGCTGGTCTACATGTTTTGGGCACTTTGCCACTGCTGTTCAATGCCAAAGTGCAAGTGCTCCCTTTGTAGATTACTGTTATGGACCGGTGTTTCCATGATTAACTATTTGATTTACTAGTCAGTCCCTAGTACAGTGCACCGTGTGGGCCCAGGGCCCGTAAATCAAATGCTGCTAGTGGGCTGCAGCACTGATTGTGCCACCCACAGAAGCAGCCTCTAAAATGTAACTCTGATCTGCCATTGCAGAGCCTGTGTGCAGTCTGGGACTGCAATGTCGACTTGGCAAGTGCACATACTTGCCAGTCCTTAAACCTTCCATTTTCTACATATTAGTCACCCCTAAGGCAGGCCCAAGGTACCCCTGTATGTGAAAGGTAGGACATGCCCTGATGTATTTGGCAAGTCCTGATAGTGAAATACTGCCAATTTCGTTTTTCAGTTTTGCAAGGCTACCTGTTCGCATAGGACAGAATTGGGAGTTTGGTTATAACATCTCATAAACATAACTGCAATTGGGAACAAGGAAGAAAAATAAAGTTTAGAATGCCTGATTTACATTCTGTGTTTGAAAATACCACTTTTAGAAAGTAGGTATTTTTTTTGCCTATCCATCCAGTGTGCCTCTGCTAGGTTTGTGTATAGCATGTCTGGCTTTTGGATGACAGGGGCTGGAGAGGGGCAGCGGCTCCAGAAGTCTGATGAGTCAGGGTTGGGCTAAATAGGCCTGGTCTGCATTTGGAGTGTTGGGAGGAGTAACACCTGCACTTGAATAGGGCTATATCTGCCTTCCACAATGACGGCTCCGCCCCCCTGAGTTGTGTATGGAGTCAGTGCTCATACTGGCAATGGAGGTTGTTGTGCACTTGCAACGTGCCCCATAGAACTGGTTTTGGCTGGGTACAGACACTCTCTACCGTCAAAGAAACAATGGATTTCTGGGTTTATAAAGAGGGGCCCTGACCCCAAACTTTTAGAACACTTCTGGGAAATCAAGAGGAACGTTTGCCTAGGCGAAGACCCAGAGAAGTTGATGAGGAATACTGCCCCAGTGCTGTTTGCTGTCTGGGGTTGGCCTGCAGTGGCTACTTGCTGCCAAGGAAAGGAGAAAATGACTTTGTTGTTTGCTGTGTCCCCTTAACCATGCATGTGTGTGGTTAAGGCTAAGCTGGTCTAGTGTTCGGGATGGGTGGAGTTGAGCGTCAAGCATCGGACAGGAACAGGACAGGTAAGAGGGGTTCGAGGATAGAGGGGGGTTCATGTTAGTTTTTAGGGGGTGGGGGTTTGTGTCAGTATTTAGGGGTGGGGGAGTTTGTGTTCGTTTTTAGGGGTTGAGAGGGGGTCGTGTTCGATTTTAGGGGGTGGGGGTTCGTGTTAGTTTTTACAGGATGGGAGAGGTATGTGTTTATTTTTAGGGGGAGGGGTTTTGTATTAGTTTTTAGGGGGTGAGAGGGTTTCGTGTTCATTTTTAGGGAGTGGGGGTTCATGTTAGTTTTTAGGGGGTGGGGGTTTCTGTTAGTTTTTATGGGGTGGGAGGGGTTTCTATTAGTTTTTAGGGGGTGGGGGTGTGTTCGTTTTTAGGGGTGGGGGTTCATGTTAGTTTTTAAGGGGTGGGAGGGGTTTGTGTTAGTTTTTAGGGGGTGGGTGAGTTTGTGTTCGTTTTTAAGGGGTGGGGGTTTGTGTTAGTTTTTAGGGGGTGGGTGGGTTTGTGTTCGTTTTTAAAGGGCGGGGGTTTGTGTTAGTATTTAGGGGTGGGGGAGTTTGTGTTAGCTTTTAGGGGTTGAGGGGGGTCGTGTTCAATTTTAGGGGGAGGGGGTTTGTATTAGTTTTTAGGGGTGAGAGGGTTTCCTGTTAGTTTTTAGGGAGTGGGGGTTCATGTTAGTTTTTAGGGGGTGGGTTTGTGTTAGTTTTTATGGGGTGGGTGGGTTTGTGTTCGTTTTTAAGGGGTGGGGGTTTGTGTTAGTATTTAGGGGGTGGGGGAGTTTGTGTTAGCTTTTAGGGGTTGAGAGGCGGTCATGTTCGATTTTAGGGGGTGGGGTTTGTGTTAGTTTTTACAGGATGGGAGGGGTACGTGTTTGTTTTTAGGGGGAGGGGGTTTGTATTAGTTTTTAGGGGGTGAGAGGGTTTCGTGTTAGTTTTTAGGGAGTGGGGGTTCATGTTAGTTTTTAGGGGGTGGGGGTTTCTGTTAGTTTTTATGGGGTGGGAGGGGTTTCTATTAGTTTTTAGGGGGTGGGGGTGTGTTCGTTTTTAGGGAGTGGGTGAGTTTGTGTTCGTTTTTTGAAGGGGTGGGGGTTTGTGTTCATTTTTAGGGGGTGAGAGGGTTTCGTGTTAATTTTTAGGAGCTGGGTGGGTTTGTGTTCGTTTTTAAGGGATGGGGTTTGTGTTAGTATTTAGGGGTAGGGGAGTTTGTGTTAGCTTTTAGGGGTTGAGAGGGGGTTGTGTTCGATTTTAGGGGGTGGGGGTTCGTGTTAGTTTTTATGGGGTGGGAGGGGTTTCTGTTAGTTTTTAGGGGGTGGGGGGAGTGTTAGTTTTTAGGCGGAGGGGGTTTGTGTTAGGTTTTAGGGGGTGGGAGGGGTTTGTGTTAGTTTTTAGGGGGTGAGAGGGTTTCGTGTTAGTTTTTAGGGAGTGGGGGTTCATGTTAATTTTTAGGGGGTGGGGGTTTGTGTTAGTTTTTAGGGAGTAGGTGGGTTTGTGTCTGTTTTTGAAGGGTTGTGTTCGATTTTAGGGGGTGGGTGAGTTTGTGTCTGTTTTTGAAGGGGTGGGGTTTGTGTTCATTTTTAGGGGGTGAGAGGGTTTTGTGTTAGATTTTAGGGGGTGGGTGGGTTTGTGTTCGTTTTTAAGGGGTGAGGGTTTGTGTTAGTATTTAGGGGGTGGGGGAGTTTGTGTTAGCTTTTAGGGGTTGAGAGGGGGTTGTGTTTGATTTTAGGGGGTGGGGGTTCGTGGTATTTTTTACAGGATGGGAGAGGTACGTGTTTGTTGTTATGGGAGGAGGTTTGTTTGTTTTTAGGGAGTGGGGGTTCATGTTAGTTTTTAGGGGGTGGGGTTAGTGTTCGTTTTTATGGGGTGGGAGGGGTTTCTGCTAGTTTTTAGGGGGTGGGGGATGTGTTCGTTTTTAGGGGGTGGGGGTTTGTGTTAGTTTTTAGGGGGTGAGAGGGTTTCGTGTTAGTTTTTAGGGAGTGGGGGTTCATGTTAGTTTTTAGGGGGTGGGTGTTTGTGTTAGTTTTTATGGGGTGGGAGGGCTTTCTGCTAGTTTTTAGGGGGTGGGGGTGTGTCCGTTTTTAGGGAGTGGGTGAGTTTGTGTTCGTTTTTTGAAGGGCTGGGGGTTTGTGTTCATTTTTAGGGGGTGAGAGGGTTTTGTGTTAGTTTTTAGGGAGTGGGGGTTCATGTTAGTTTTTAGGGGGTGGGGGTTTGTGTTAGTTTTTATGGGGTAGGAGGGGTTTCTGCTAGTTTTTAGAGGGTGGGGGTGTGTTCGTTTTTAGGGAGTGGGTGAGTTTGTGTTCGTTTTTTGAAGGGGTGGGGGTTTATGTTCATTTTTAGGGGGTGAGAGGGTTTCGTGTTCGTTTTTAGGGGCTGGGTGGGTCTGTGTTTGTTTTTAAGGGGTGGGGTTTGTGTTAGTATTTAGGGGTAGGGGAGTTTGTGTTAGCTTTTGGGGTTGAGAGGGGGTTGTGTTCGATTTTAGGGGGTGAGGGTTCGTGTTAGTTTTTACAGGATGGGAGGGGTAGGTGTTTGTTCTTAGGGGAGGGGGTTTGTATTCGTTTTTAGGGGGTGAGAGGGTTTCGTGTTCGTTTTTAGGGAGTGGGGGTTCATGTTAGTTTTTAGGGGGTGGGGGTTTCTGTTAGTTTTTATGGGGTGGGAGGGGTTTCTATTAGTTTTTAGGGGGTGGGGGTGTGTTCGTTTTTAGGGGTGGGGGTTCATGTTAGTTTTTAAGGGGTAGGAGGGGTTTGTGTTAGTTTTTAGGGGGTGGGTGAGTTTGTGTTCGTTTTTAAGGGGTGGGGGTTTGTGTTAGTTTTTAGGGGGTGGGTGGGTTTGTGTTCGTTTTTAAAGGGCGGGGGATTGTGTTAGTATTTAGGGGTGGGGGAGTTTGTGTTAGCTTTTAGGGGTTGAGGGGGGTCGTGTTCCATTTTAGGGGGAGGGGGTTTGTATTAGTTTTTAGGGGTGAGAGGGTTTCCTGTTAGTTTTTAGGGAGTGGGGGTTCATGTTAGTTTTTAGGGGGTGGGGGTTTGTGTTAGTTTTTATGGGGTCGGAGTGGTTTCTGTTAGTTTTTAGGGGGTGGAGGGTGCGTTAGTTTTTAGGGGGTGGGGGTTTGTGTTAGTTTTTAGGGGGTGGGGGTGTGTTCGTTTTTAGGGGGTGGGGGTTTGTGTTAGTTTTTAGGGGGTGGGAGGGGTTTGTTGAGGTTTTAGGGGGTTGGTGAGTTTGTGTTTGTTTTTAAGGGGTGGGGGTTTGTATTCGTTTTTAGGGGGTGGGTGGGTTTGTGTTCGTTTTTAAGGGGTGGGGGTTTGTGTTAGTATTTAGGGGGTGGGGGAGTTTGTGTTAGCTTTTAGGGGTTGAGAGGCGGTCATGTTCGATTTTAGGGGGTGGGGTTTGTGTTCGTTTTTACAGGATGGGAGGGTTACGTGTTTGTTTTTAGGGGGAGGGGGTTTGTATTAGTTTTTAGGGGGTGAGAGGGTTTCGTGTTAGTTTTTAGGGAGTGGGGGTTCATGTTAGTTTTTAGGGGGTGGGGGTTTGTGTTCATTTTTATGGGGTCAGAGGGGTTTCTGCTAGTTTTTAGGGGGTGGGGGATGTGTTCGATTTTAGGGGGTGGGGTTTGTGTTAGTTTTTAGGGGGTGAGAGGGTTTCGTGTTAGTTTTTAGGGAGTGGGGGGTTCATGTTAGTTTTTAGGGGGTGGGTGTTTGTGTTAGTTTTTATGGGGTGGGAGGGGTTTCTGCTAGTTTTTAGGGGGTGGGGGTGTGTTCGTTTTTAGGGAGTGGGTGAGTTTGTGTTCGTTTTTTGAAGGGGTGGGGGTTTGTGTTCATTTTTAGGGGGTGAGAGGGTTTCGTGTTAGTTTTTAGGGGCTGGGTGGGTTTGTGTTTGTTTTTAAGGGGTGGGGGTTTGTGTTAGTATTTAGGGGTAGGGGAGTTTGTGTTAGCTTTTAGGGGTTGAGAGGGGGTTGTGTTCGATTTTAGAGGGTGGGGGTTCGTGTTAGTTTTTACAGGATGGGAGGGGTACGTGTTTGTTCTTTGGGGAGGGGGGTTGTATTCGTTTTTAGGGGGTGAGAGGGTTTCGTGTTAGTTTTTAGGGAGTGGGGGTTCATGTTAGTTTTTAGGGGGTGGGTGTTTGTGTTAGTTTTTATGGGGTGGGAGGGTTTCTGTTAGTTTTTAGGGGGTGGGGGGAGTGTTAGTTTTTAGGGGGAGGGGGTTTGTGTTAGGTTTTAGGGGGTGGTGAGGAAAATTGAATTTTGCCTTGTCATGTGTGCCTACGTGTTCCCCATCCTATGTAATATGTGCATGATCGATATGCCTATATCCCCTTATGACCGAATAAAGACGCAATTATAGTCGTGTCCAACGTTAGTATGCCAGTTTCCAGTTCTCGTGAAAGCAACAAGTATCAGGCCTATGTTGCCAACGTTTTACATTGCAAACACAACAATGATGGACAGAATGTGGATCAATGTCACACATTCACCCCAGTCCAAAGATCTGGGCCCAAATCCATCGTTTTTCCACTCCACACCACCCTGGGTTAGACAATGGCGATATGCAAATCAGCGCTGACCCTGTGCCCCATGGGAACAGTCCAGTCCGAACTACAAAAGCCAAGTCCTTCCCAGAACGGAAACAAGCATCCGAGGACCGGCCCGGTTTCGAGGTAACACCTCTCTTCAGCCCGGCTAGCTTGATTCCAGTGGTGTGGAGTAACTGGGACTCACGTCTGAGCATCCCCAGTACACTTAGAGCGGTAACTGCAAACACAACAATGATGGACAGAATGTGGATCAATGTCACACATTCACCCCAGTCCAAAGATCTGGGCCCAAATCCATCGTTTTTCCACTCCACACCACCCTGGGTTAGACAATGGCGATATGCAAATCAGCGCTGACCCTGTGCCCCATGGGAACAGTCCAGTCCGAACTACAAAAGCCAAGTCCTTCCCAGAACGGAAACAAGCATCCGAGGACCGGCCCGGTTTCGAGGTAACACCTCTCTTCAGCCCGGCTAGCTTGATTCCAGTGGTGTGGAGTAACTGGGACTCACGTCTGAGCATCCCCAGTACACTTAGAGCGGTAACTGCAAACACAACAATGATGGACAGAATGTGGATCAATGTCACACATTCACCCCAGTCCAAAGATCTGGGCCCAAATCCATCGTTTTTCCACTCCACACCACCCTGGGTTAGACAATGGCGATATGCAAATCAGCGCTGTTACCTCGAAACCGGGCCGGTCCTCGGATGCTTGTTTCCGTTCTGGGAAGGACATGGCTTTTGTAGTTCGGACTGGACTGTTCCCATGGGGCACAGGGTCAGCGCTGATTTGCATATCGCCATTGTCTAACCCAGGGTGGTGTGGAGTGGAAAAACGATGGATTTGGGCCCAGATCTTTTGACTGGGGTGAATGTGTGACATTGATCCACGTTCTGTCCATCACTGTTGTGTTTGCAATTACCGCTCTAAGTGTACTGGGGATGCTCAGACGTGAGTCCCAGGCACTCCACACCACTGGATTCAAGCTAGCCGGGCTGATGAGAGGTGTTACCTCGAAACCAGGCCGGTCCTCGGATGCTTGTTTCCGTTCTGGGAAGGACATGGCTTTTGTAGTTCGGACTGGACTGTTCCCATGGGGCACAGGGTCAGCGCTGATTTGCATATCGCCATTGTCTAACCCAGGGTGGTGTGGAGTGGAAAAACGATGGATTTGGGCCCAGATCTTTTGACTGGGGTGAATGTGTGACATTGATCCACGTTCTGTCCATCACTGTTGTGTTTGCAATTACCGCTCTAAGTGTACTGGGGATGCTCAGACGTGAGTCCCAGGCACTCCACACCACTGGATTCAAGCTAGCCGGGCTGATGAGAGGTGTTACCTCGAAACCGGGCCGGTCCTCGGATGCTTGTTTCCGTTCTGGGAAGGACATGGCTTTTGTAGTTCGGACTGGACTGTTCCCATGGGGCACAGGGTCAGCGCTGATTTGCATATCGCCATTGTCTAACCCAGGGTGGTGTGGAGTGGAAAAACGATGGATTTGGGCCCAGATCTTTTGACTGGGGTGAATGTGTGATATTGATCCACGTTCTGTCCATCACTGTTGTGTTTGCAATTACCGCTCTAAGTGTACTGGGGATGCTCAGACGTGAGTCCCAGGCACTCCACACCACTGGATTCAAGCTAGCCGGGCTGATGAGAGGTGTTACCTCGAAACCGGGCCGGTCCTCGGATGCTTGTTTCCGTTCTGGGAAGGACATGGCTTTTGTAGTTTGGACTGGACTGTTCCCATGGGGCACAGGGTCAGCGCTGATTTGCATATCGCCATTGTCTAACCCAGGGTGGTGTGGAGTGGAAAAACGATGGATTTGGGCCCAGATCTTTTGACTGGGGTGAATGTGTGACATTGATCCACGTTCTGTCCATCACTGTTGTGTTTGCAATTACCGCTCTAAGTGTACTGGGGATGCTCAGACGTGAGTCCCAGGCACTCCACACCACTGGATTCAAGCTAGCCGGGCTGATGAGAGGTGTTACCTCGAAACCGGGCCGGTCCTCGGATGCTTGTTTCCGTTCTGGGAAGGACATGGCTTTTGTAGTTCGGACTGGACTGTTCCCATGGGGCACAGGGTCAGCGCTGATTTGCATATCGCCATTGTCTAACCCAGGGTGGTGTGGAGTGGAAAAACGATGGATTTGGGCCAAGATCTTTTGACTGGGGTGAATGTGTGACATTGATCCACGTTCTGTCCATCTCTGTTGTGTTTGCAACGTTTTACATTGTGCACGTTAATTCATCGAATTGTCCCCGTTTCTAGGCCTCAAAGGGCCTGAACACCAGATTCAAGCTCCAGTCTCCTGAACCCACTCCGAGGAGCGATGCAGCCCCTCCCGCATCCCTGACCCTTCGCTTACTTCCTGCCGCGCAGCGCGGTGCCCGGCCTGGCTCTGCCTGCCTGCCAAGAATATGTTATGCCTACAGTTATCAGTTCAGCTCTCCGTCTTCACATTCCTAAGCTAACGAACCGCATAAACATCTTCAGCTATAGTCTAGTCTTCCTGTCTCCATGCAAGAGAATTACTGTATTAATATCCATAGAAGATTCATAGCACACGCAATACATGAAGAATATATGCATGCACCCGTCTTAGTGTCAAGTAGCCTTTGCTCTGATGACTTTTAGATTCTATCAACATGTACTCCAAACACAAGATACCAGATATGCTATAGGTACATGTCGTCCTGACATCTCAGACTTTCGTCTCCTCTTCTAGTGTAGAAGTCAGAGCCCCCAGCTCTCCCCAGTTACACGTCATGGTCCGTTTGCGCGCACCACTAGGTCAAAGGTTCCAGCTGCCCAGGTAGCCCCTTCCATGTATCCACCCATTTATGACACTTCTGTGACGTTCTCATCACATGTCTTCGTGCACGCCTTCTTTTTACGCCCATGTGTTCTTATCTTACGTTTGTCACTTGTTACGCCTCCTGTATTCAATGCAATTGTAACGTTTTACTATATATATCATGTACTGTTAATGAAACGTTGCAGCTGCCATTCCATGCCATTCTATTTCAGGCTGTTCCGATCCTGTCCCTTCCCTTGTGCCTGATTAAAGCCTGTTCAACTCAGATACCCCGGATCCTGCCTCTTATTTATTGAGCTATCTGTTTTATTGAATGCATAGAAAAATAGTACCGGTAATTAATTATTTATTTACCACATAATGGCGCCCGAATAGGGACGAGCCCCTTCCCCACGCGCCGGCGATGTAACGCAGGCCCCCTGACCCTTCTACAGCCGTGACGGAACTCTACCGTGCACGTGCAGATATTTCTGCTTCATCAAGTCTCCCTCAGGCCCACGGAGGAGACGGAGACTGCGGTCCGGCATCCAGACGAGGCGGTGAGGAATGCGGTTCGTCCCGACCAGAGCCCAAGCCGAGAGAGCAAGGTCCGAGGTATCCGGAGGCCCACCTGTTTCCGAAGCACCGAAGTTCGAAGCGCATGCGTAGTAACCAGACGTCGTAGCAGTCCAGTCCAGTCCGAGGCCTTCAGTTTCTGCTTCCCGGTGAGTACCGTTGCGGGGGAAGTATCTAGACAGGTTCATTAGTTTGTCCCTGGTCCGATGGGTTTGGGTACACAGATCCAGTCCGAAGTATTCACCTAGGTGGATACGGTATGACGTGTCTCTTTATGAGACCGGTAGGTTCTGTACTGTTTTAGCAGTGCATCCAGTAATTCTAGTAGGTCCATTCTCGAGAAATTCAAGGGTTATGTTTTCAGTGTATCAGGTAGTATTCTGTTCGAACTGTTATTAATGTATTTTTATGTCGTGGTATGAGTGATTTGTTTGCCATTTCATTACTGTGATTATTGTGTATTGTGTTTAGTTCAAGTACAATTCCAAAATGCCTCTGTTTTCAAAGTTACGTCAGATAAAAACCAGAAAAGGGTTACTCGAAGAAGCAGTTCCTGTCCCTCCTAGGGACAGTCCTGGACATTTTATGTATCACAAGCATGGCTTAGATGCCATATTATATCTAGACTTATGGGTGGATTATACAAAGAATCTTGAAGAGAAATATAGATGACCTGTATCAGGTACATGGGATGCCGAGTGCATCATGCGAGTAGAAGAAGCATTATGGAAAAAGAAAGCCAGACAATCCCAGAAAGATGCCATAGAATTATGGCGTAAGGAATCTCATAGAAGAACCGAAAAAGAATTCAGAAAAGCAGAATTAAGTAGGAAATCCTCAGAAAAAGCCCAAGAAAGGGAACTTCTAGAAGAAGGTGAACGAGTTAGAGCAGAACAGTCAGACAGACAGAGAAATGCCCTTATTAAAGGTATGTATCCTCTGCTTGCCGAGGGCTTGCCGAAGGCAACCCCGGAAGTACCCTGTAATTTACCGCCACCATTGGTCCCGACTAAGCTACGTCATAAAACCGACTGCAGCTGAAATTTTCCTTTCGTCCTATTTGGACGATACAGTCCCAGAATATGCAAATCCTATTCCGCCTGCTCACCCTCAGCACCCTGTTAATAATGTAATTCCTGTTCCTCCAGCCACTGGTCCCGGGGACCCCGCTAATGTGCCAGTACCCCCGGACCAGCCCACATTACGTGTGCCCATTTTGCCAGTTACTTTACCAGCACGTTCAGTATTAACTGACGATTCCAGTTCAGGAGGAGCGGGGGGAGGTGCTCCTACCACCCCGCCTCAAGTAAAACGAATGACGCTGAGAGACGCAGCGTTACAGCGTACGCCAAAAGTGACTACATACGCAGACCTCAAGCGACACCTTACTGACTGCATATATGATTCAGTTCCAGGCGAAGATTACATGATGTTATATTCAGTACGTTTAAGACGAGTTGCCAACTTTTTGGCCACCCTGCCCGATATGAAGGAACATCTAGACAGAATATATCATTTTATCCGTACAGGGGAGAATTCAGAAAGTATTCACGAAGCTATGGCACACAGAAAGGTCGAGATTCAAAGTATGATTTTGCAATTTATGATTAACTGTTTAATAAGAGAACAGGATTATCCTGATAAAGACAAAGACGAGATGAAAGCCCTGACTAGGTGGAGTGACAATATAGCCGAGGGAAAACATAAGACACAAGGTAGTATAGAAAGTATGTACAGGAAAATTCGTAAGGAAATTATAAGTATACACCAGAAGGAGGAAGCAAAAAGAGCAACCGAGAAAGAGAATGACTCAAGTGAAGAGGTAGACAGCGAGAATCCCGACAGAATAGCGTATGTGGGTAGAACTAGATTTTCCGACAGACATTCACATCTAGATTACAAGAAAGTTTTTCCTCCTCCCGTACCAGAACAGTGTTCTCTAGAACAAGTATTCCAGGCCACCGATAAAATTCTGAAACTACGAATAGGTTACAGTGAGCTTGGTACCATGCATGAACAAGAACTAGCCCGATCAGCAGTCCGATGGACTAGTAATTCTACCACGTTTTCAGATGAGATAGTGGCCCAAACGTTTCTGAAGCTGCCCCCAGCCGAGCAGCGTCTGGTGGGTATGTATATGATCCAGCACCTCATTACACTGTATGAGGATCAGCATTCTGATCCAGGTCCCTTGTATGATGTACTGAACGAGTTACTCCTAAACAGATGGAAAGGTCTAGGTACCGATTTAATTAGTGTTATTTTAGAACAGCGCCATAAATACAGAACGTTCCTGAATCCACATTTTGTTCCTGTTCCACCCCCAGAAAGAAAATCATTCTATATAGACAGACAGAATCCGTTGCGAGAAGTACATCCAGTTAAGGGAGAGGGGGCGATCTAGAACGAGTATTTGTTTACACCCCTATCACGAAAATAGAACTTCTAGAAATGAAAAAGTTAATACCCTGTCACGATAAAGATCCAGCAGGGTTCCACCGTGAATTAAAGGACATGCTCCGTATGGGAGAATACACGTATCCTGATATCATTAAAATGTTAAAGTTCCTGTTGCCCGCGGGCATATATGAAAAACTTAAAGAAAAAGAATGGGAGGTGGGAGAGAAAAAGATAGATTGGACCGCATTAGAGACTGAAGATAATACACGAGTTCCAGGTACCGGTCTTGGGGATAAAGCTAAAGCATTGCCCGAATTGTTAATACAAGTCTTGCCAAGATTACTAGCCACGAAAAAGGAAGACTGGGATGCCATCTCAGCCTGTAAATAGAAGCAAGACGAAGACACTAGTGATTTTTATTCGAGATTTGAGAAATGTTTCATTATTAATAGTGGTCTGAAAACGAGTAGTGAATCGTATCCGCATCTTTTTGTTACCAAACTAGTTGAGAATTCTTTACCACAAGTTAAAAATCGAGTACTGAAAGTCGAAAGTACCTGGCAAGCTAATACTCCGTCACAAATGCTCCAGATGCTACAATATCACCAGAACAGAATCAGGGAGGCGCAGGAACACGAAAGGAGACGTATGAAAGACACGAAAATGAAAGTACTAGTTGCACAGTCTGTTCCACAAGACAGTCAGAAGAGGGGTCCGAATCAGACTAGTCATTCTACAGCTCCCGTTAAAGGGACATGCAATTACTGTAAACAGTCAGGTCATTATATAAACGAATGTGCAGTTCTGAAACACAACATAGCTACAGGTAAAACGAAAGAGAGACCACGTCCTCCTAGACAAGAACAAGTTCCGCAGAATTCTCAGCCACCGCAGAATGCACAACAGACAGTTACAGTACCGCAGCCTATAGCTGCCACACAACACGTTACACAGCAGATGTACCAGTATGCACAGTCAGAATATCCAGATTATCAGCAGTATTCATGAAACAGCCTAGAGAGGGAGGTTGGCTTGCCTCTCATCGAGATTCCTGTAGATCAAGAGGGTCCCTATGTACACAGTCAAGTATTAGGGAAAGACAGAAAGTTTCTGATTGATACAGGGGCAAGTAGGACTACCATCAGTCATGACGAGGTTCCAGGGGCTCCACTCTCAGGCTCTAGAAATGTTTCCCTTGGATTTTCAGGAAAGCCTATTGTTAATGAAATATCGAAACCAGTTTCCCTAGAAGTCGGTCCATTGTCCCGAACTACAGACTTGTTACTCACGAAATCATGTCCAGAGAATTTACTAGGTATTAAGACCCTGAAAGAATTAGGAGCAGTTGTATGCTGCTCCCCAGAAGGAGTGAGATTGTTTTGACGAGATTTTAAAGGTCATTATGTATTACGTGATTTTGATCCAAGATTATTGAATGTACCACAGCATTTATGGGCGCAAGGTCCAACTGATGTAGGTTGTATGCACATTACACCATATCGTGTCACTCTGAAGCAAGGTGTTGTATTACCACGAATCCGACAGTACAAATTGCCACCTGAGGCTGTAGCAGCCTTATCAAAAATTATTGACGAGCTCATTGCTCAAGGAGTAGTTGTAGAAACTGACTCCAATGTATGTAATTCTCCTATCATTCCGATTCTAAAACGTACAGATCCCAATGCACCTCCAGTTTATCGATTAGTGATTGACCTTCGAGAACTTAATAAATGTATCATACCCCAGTACCCAGTGGTTCCAGATATTTCTTCCCTATTGACAGCCATTGATTCCGAAGCTACGTTCTTTACTGTTATTGATCTCAAGAACGCATTCTTTAGTGTCCCCATTCATCCAGACAGCCAGTTTCTTTTCGGATTCTGTTTAAATGGAAGAAGCTATAAATTCACACGAGCTCCTCAAGGCTTCACAGAAAGTCCTAGCATTTACAGTCAGGCACTTAAAAGACAACTAAACAATATTCATATGCCAACTGACACTGCCCTGCTCCAGTATGTCGATGATCTATTGATCACAGCCCGTTCTGAACGTGACTGCGAACGTGCGTCACTTACAGTCTTGTATTTCCTGGCCGAGATGGGGCACAAGGTGTCCCCTTCGAAACTGCAATTCTGTGTCCAGCAAGTGGTCTACCTTGGACACTTACTGTCCAAGAGGGGTAGGCAGTTGACACCAGACCGTATCCAGTTAATAGCACATCTTCCACAGCCCAAGACTCAGAAGGAGGTGCGAGCTTTTATCGGCCTCACTTCTTACTGCAGACAATGGATTCCTCAGTACGCATATCTAGCCAAGCCACTGATACAGTTAACGACACAGGAGGCAGCCACCTTGACTGTCCTCCCTTGGACCCAAGAACATACACTTGTTTTCAATGAGTTAAAGAAAGCTTTATGCCAAGCACCTGTTCTAGCAACACCAAACTACAGTAAGCCTTTTACACTTTTCGTCACTGAACGTGATGGTACTGCATTATCTGTTCTCACACAAGATCAAGCAGGACAATACAAGCCCTGTGCTTATTTCTCTAGCACATTAGATCCGGTGGCCCAGGCTCTGCCTGCGTGCCTCAAGTCAGTTGCAGCCACAGCTCTAGCTATCAGACAGAGTGATTCCATAGTGTTAGGACACTCCCTGACAGTACAAGTTCCACACTCCGTGGAAGTTCTTTTAAACCGAACACAGACTCAGCACTTGACAATTGCACGATTAACAGGATATGAACTGACATTGTTTCAGCCACACATAGAAATCAGACGCTGCAACATTTTAAATCCATCTACACTGTTACCCTCAGTTACTTCAAATCCTGCCACACATGACTGTGTGGAAGTTATTAACACCATGACAAAGCCAAGACAAGACTTGACAGACATTGCATTACCTGACCCCGACCTGACACTTTATGTGGATGGTTCATGTATGAGAACAAGTACAGGAGAACTAGTAGCCGCGTATGCAGTGACTACTGAAACTGAAGTTATAGAAACACATCGTATTGTTTTCTTGGCGGCGCGGATCAGCTGGTGGTGTTTCCGGGTGGCAAGTTTGAGGGAGGTCCTGTTGTCCGGTGTTGGTTCCCTTCTCCAGACTTTCTCGAGGGCTCGGCAGTTCTTCTTGGAGCTCTTGAGTTCGTCGGTGAACCATGGGGCCTTCTTGCTGCCGGGTCTGCTAGGCGGGGTCCTCAGTGGGGCGAGTTCGTCCGCGCAGTTGCTGATCCACTTCGTGAGGTTGTCGGCGGCCTGGCTGGGGTTCGCTGAGCTGGCAGGAGGGTGCTGGCTCAGGGCGGTGGCGAGCTGGTCTGCTGTGATCTTGTTCCAGCTTCTGCGGGCGGCCTGTTGCTGGTGTTGGTGGGTCGTCGTTCTCTTGAAGGTGAAGTGGACGCAGCTGTGGTCCGTCCATTGAAGCTCTGTGGCGTGGCTGAAGTCGATGTCTGTGCTGGAGGAGAAGACTGCGTCGAGTGTGTGTCCGGCGAGGTGGGTGGGGGTGGACACCAGTTGCTTGAGTCCCATGTTGGCGAGGTTATCGAGCAGGGTGCTGGTGTTGCGGTCGTTGTTGTTCTCCAGATGGAAGTTGAGGTCTCCCAGGAGGATGTAGTCAGCGGAGGGGAGGGCATGCGGGCTGACGAAGTCGGCGATGTCCTCGCTGAATTGCGTGCGTGGTCCAGGGGGTCGGTAGATCAGGGTGCCTCTGAGGGTGGTGTTCGGGTTGGTGTGGATCTGGAAATGCAGGTGTTCGGCGCTGGTCAGGGTGTTGTCGGTGCTGGTCGTGAGACGGATGGTGCTCCTGTGGATGATGGCGATGCCTCCTCCCATCTGGTTGGCGTTTCGGTCCCTCCGGACGATCTTGTAGCCCTCCGGGATGGCGATGGCGATGTCGGGAGCTGAAGAGGCGTTCATCCAGGTCTCCGTGAGGAAGGCAACGTCAGGGGCTGTGGTGTCGAGCAGGTTCCAGAGTTCGATGGCGTGTCTGTGGACGGAGCGGGTGTTGAGCAGGATGCACTTGAGGTGGGTGCTGCTGGTGTTCGACTTGGCGGGTGCTGGTGCGAGGCTGGTCCGGATGCGGGTGAACTTGCAGGCGTGGCAGCTGAAAGGTCCGTGGGTACGTCGTGGAGTGGCTTGATGGCAATCTGGGAGTCGGCCGGTGTTGAGAGCGGTGAGGGTGGCGGCGGAGTACGTCAGGCGGGTCGGTCGGGGTCTTCGTGGGCCAGGGGTCCTGGCGCTGGGCGCGATCCGGTCGCGGACGGGCGCAGACGGGCTTACCTTTGGCGCGCCTTCGGCGCACAATCAGCGCGCCCGCTGCGCGTGACCGCTGCGCGTTCGCACGGTCGCCATTTAAGGCGAAGTGCGCGGGTGGGCGGAGCAGCTGGGAGGCGGGAGCGGGGAGGGTACAGAATGGAAAAAGGGGCGGGGAAAAGCGGCGGTGGCGGGAAGGGAGGGCGGAGGGCGGCGAGTAGGCGGACAACAAGGAAGGAAAAACCAAAACACGGGGAAAATGGAATAAAAGCAAACAGGCACAATTTAACGACAAAACAAGGGCAAAATGAAAATAAAACAAAACAGGCACAATTTAACGACAAAACAAGGCCAAAAACAACCGCAGCGGAGGCAGCCGGCAACCGGCAAAACGAGGCAGCAGCGAGGCAGAGGGTAGGCAAGGGGCACACACAGCAGCTGGTGGCCGTGCGGCGCGGGGGTGTCCCACAAGTGGGTCACACTCACCTGCGTCGCACGGTCGCCATTTAAGGCCAAGTGCGCGGGTGGGCGGAGCAGCTGGGAGGCGGGAGCGGGGAGGGTACAGAATGGAAAAAGGGGCGGGGAAAAGCGGCGGTGGCGGGAAGGGAGGGCGGAGGGCGGCGAGTAGGCGGACAACAAGGAAGGAAAAACCAAAACACGGGGAAAATGGAATAAAAGCAAACAGGCACAATTTAACGACAAAACAAGGGCAAAATGAAAATAAAACAAAACAGGCACAATTTAACGACAAAACAAGGGCAAAAACAACCGCAGCGGAGGCAGCCGGCAACCGGCAAAACGAGGCAGCAGCGAGGCAGAGGGCAGGCAAGGGGCACACGCAGCAGCTGGTGGCCGTGCGGCGCGGGGGTGTCCCACAAGTGGAGACGAACGGATCCCTCGACCCATCACAGTCCGGCTTCCGAGCCAATCACAGCACCGAGACCGCCCTCATCGCCGCCACCGATGACATCCGAGCCCTGATGGACAATGGAGAAACAGCGGCCCTCATCCTCCTTGACCTCTCCGCGGCTTTCGACACGGTCTGCCACCGCACCCTAGTACGGCGCCTCAGCAACATCGGAATCCAGGACAAGGCGCTGGAATGGATCATCTCCTTCCTCGACGGAAGAACGCAGAGAGTCCGCCTACCACCGTACAAGTCAGAGGCCTCCGAAGTCATCTGCGGCGTCCCCCAAGGATCATCTCTGAGCCCCACCCTCTTCAACGTCTACATGAGCCCCCTCGCGGCCATCGTACGCAAACACAACCTCAGCATAATCTCCTACGCCGAAGACACCCAGCTGATCCTCTCCCTGACCAACGACCCCGCCGCCGCCAGAGCCAACCTGCACGAAGGGATGAAAGAGGTAGCCGAGTGGATGACGACCAGCCGCCTGAAACTGAACTCGGACAAGACGGAGGTCCTCATCCTGGGCTCCTCACCCTCCGCCTGGGACGACTCCTGGTGGCCTCCCGCCCTGGGCACCGCACCCAAACCAACAGACCATGCACGTAACCTGGGCTTCCTCCTGGACTCCTCCCTCTCCATGACCAGGCAAGTCAACGCCGTCTCCTCGTCGTGCTTCAACATCCTACGCATGCTACGGAAGATCTTCTGGTGGATCCCCACCGAGACCAGGAAGACCGTCACCCAGGCCCTCGTCACCAGCCGACTGGACTACGGCAACGCCCTCTACGCCGGTACCACCGCCAAGCTCCAGAAGAGACTCCAGCGGATCCAGAACGCCTCAGCCAGACTCATCCTCGACATCCCACGAACCAGCCACATCTCCGGACATCTGAGAGACCTTCACTGGCTCCCCGTCAACAAAAGAATCACCTTCCGCCTCCTCACCCACGCACACAAAGCCCTACACGACCAAGGCCCGAGCTACCTCAACAGCCGAGTCAACTTCTACGCTCCCAAACGCCACCTCCGATCAGCCAACCACGCCCTCGCCGCCGTCCCCCGCATCCGAAGAGCGACTACGGGAGGAAGGTCCTTCTCCTACCTGGCCGCCAAGACCTGGAACTCCCTCCCGACCGACCTGCGCCTGACCCAAGACCACCTCTCCTTCAGGAAGAAGCTGAAGACCTGGCTGTTCGAGCAGTAGCGGCACCCCCCCCCCCCCAGCGCCTTGAGACCCTACGGGTATGTAGCGCGCTTTATAAGTGTCACTGATTGATTGACACCCTGTCTGCTCAAGCAGCAGAGCTCGTCGCTCTGACCCAAGCCTGCATACGAGCCAAGAACCTGAAAGTAAACATATACACAGATTCACGATATGCATTCGGAGTCGTACACGACTTTGGAGTACTCTGGCAAGAGAGAGGTTTCATGACTTCTCATGGAACCAAGATTCAGCATGGCCCCCTCATTCAAGCTCTGTTAGATGCAATACATTTACCGACAGCTATCGCTATCATGAAGTGCAAGGCACATACGAAAGTCACTGACATCATTTCCCAGGGTAACGACCTGGCAGATCAAACAGCCAAGCTTACAGCTCAGACTCCAGACATTCCAGTTAACACGACACAGACAGACATTCCAGTTCAGACGACTTGTATGACAGTTAAGGACCCTACACAAGACGTACTAGATATACAGTCACATGCTACTCCCGAAGAAATCAAGAAATGGTCTGAACAAGGAGGGGTCCAGACAGATCAGGGATGGTTGACGAAGGGAAAAGCCACATGGTTTCTCCCCGACTCTATGGTTCAAGTCATTATTAACACCGCACATAGTCCAGCACACTTAGGAGAAAAAGCCATGTTAGACAGTATTCAGAACCTCTGGTTTAACAAGCATTTACGAGCAGCAGCCAAGCAGAAAGTGCGTACCTGCATGATCTGTTGTCAGTTCAATCCAGGTAAAGGTGTCCCGGTGGAACAAGGTGGATTCCATCCTCCAGACCACCCTTTTGAAGTCCTCCAGATGGATTATATTCAGATGGATCGATGTCGAGGTTTCAAGTATGTCCTCGTAGTTGTATGCGCTTTGTCCAGATGGACAGAAGCATATCCAGTCCCAGATTACACTGCCGCGACCACTGCCAGGCAGTTGGTTCGTGAGTTTTTCCCCCGCTATGGATTACCGAGGGTCGTGTATTCAGATAACGGCCACCCATTCTCCTCAGAACTCATGAAACAAGTATCCCTTCTGTTAGGGTACCAGTGGAAGTTCCACTGTGTACGACATCCCGAAGCAGCTGGTCTCGTAGAGAGACATAATCAGACCCTGAAAATCCGCATTGCCAAGGTATGCGCAGAGAAAGGCGTAGATTGAATGGTAGCACTGCCAGTCGCCCTTTTTTACATGAGAATGGTCGCTCACTCCCATTCAGGTCTGTCCCCTTACGAGGTAATTTTCGGTCGACCCCCAAACATGTGGGGTACACCTAGGCCACGTAAAATAACTGATGTTGACAGTAATATGCTGACAGATTACCTGGCTTCCTTGATGTCTGCACTACTCTCTTGTCGTTCACAGGTCGCCGCTGCTTTTCCAGACAACACTCAAGTGAAACCGCACGAGGTCATACCAGGCGACCTCGTTCTGGTTAGAAATTTTGATCGTTCAATTCCGTTGGAGCCCCGTTGGAAAGAACCAAAGCTCGTCCTGATGACCTCAAGGACTGCAATCAAGGTCGAGGGTCGTAGAGGCTGGTTGCATTCCAGTCACGTGAAACGATTTCATGGACTCCGTCCAAAGACTTTTTTCAAAGACTGCCCCGTTCTCAAGGACTGCCCAGATACTGACTCTAAACTTCCCCTGTTAGAGAAAACTCCGCAGCAGGAGTATAAAGAAAAATTACGGTCTAGTAAGTCAGCCAGTTTAATTGTCTAAGTCCCTCTCGGGTGAAACGGTTAGACAGGTTCCTGACATGTATGAGATAGACCCACATAGTGAGAGAGTTAGTCAAAACTCTAAGAGAATACGTTATCGAAAGAATCTTCGAAGTCGATGCATTGTTACTCTTTTAATTTTATTATTTCTGAGTTTTACGATTACAGGCATAAGTTATGTTCTACATATATATTTTCCTCCTACTGTTTCTCATGTACATTTTTCCTCTAATGTTACAGTAGAGCACACATTTAGTGAACTGCCTCCTCACGAGTTATCCTATCGTCTTGCCATGCGCAATAATACTTTTATCCGAATGTTACACTATTCACACCAGACTAGCAATGCCACAAATTGTTGGGTGTGTGGTCGACTCCCCCCTTTTCAGACACCGAAGGGAGTTCTGCCACTCTTTCCCTATCCGTTTTCACACAATGGTTCGTGTGGAGCATGGTCCACGTTAACGTCATCCTCAAATGATATGTCCCTTCTGAATAGAACATGTTTTCCAGACAAGGAAGGTCTTTCCCATAGAACAGGGCTAGATCTAGAAAATGAAGTATATGATCTAGGTAATTATTCCTCGAATTTCATGGTTTTGAATGTTCAGTCCGAGACTACTCCAGATTTGCCTGCTATTACAGTTCTACCAGTGAAAAGCGAATTATGTGTCAGAAAGAATGGTTCAGTACATCTAGGACACAGTGATTGTACTACTGTGGTCGAGTATAGTGACAGTGGGAAATCTACTTTCAAAGCCTCACGTCATTCGTATTTTGTATGTGGTCAGACCGCATATGTACGTCTGCCCCTAGATTGGGATGGAACATGTTACATTGCCTTCTTACTGCCACCAGTTTTCCTAGCCCCATCCGATTATCACAGAAACACACATCTAGTACACGTTAGACATAGAAGGGAGACCGAGTCCCCAATTGTCGATCAGACTGAAACTGCCTTAGAACAGTATCAAGACTTCAATAAAGGTTTCTTTTTCTTCATAGGTCCTGTCCAGAATAGTAAGCTAATACGTAGGCTAACTAGAACTCTTGAAGCAGTAGTGAATGAGACTACTTCCGCTCTAGGTAACTTAACTGAAGAACAATCTGCTATGAGATTTGTCGTGCTCCAAAATCGTCTCGTCCTTGACGTCATACTGGCCGATAGGGGTGGAGCTTGTAGAGTCATCGGATCTAGTTGCTGCATTTTCATTCCTAATAACGCACCGTCTGTTTATTCAGCTATAACCAGACTTCATAAAATTGCCCATCAGTTACACCAGAATCCAGGCACCTGGACATGGTCCGGTTGGCTCTGGAGTATAATATCTGCCTGGGGATGGAAAGTATTGTTATTCCTGGGTATAGCAGTAATGATCATATTCAGTTGCTGTCTCTGTTTACAATGTGGCCCAGCGATTTGCGGCTTGTGCGCTACATCTTGTATTCCAAGTCCAAAGTCCCGTTCCAAGAAGATTCGAGACGAGCAAATGATGCTCTATGAACAGATAGATGGTATCATGAATATTGATGTTTCCTGATGGAAACGTAGGGCACAAGGAGGGAATGAGGAAAATTGAATTTTGCCTTGTCATGTGTGCCTACGTGTTCCCCATCCTATGTAATATGTGCATGATCGATATGCATATATCCCCTTATGACCGAATAAAGACGCAATTATAGTTGTGTCCAACGTTAGTATGCCAGTTTCCAGTTCTCGTGAAAGCAACAAGTATCAGGCCTATGTTGCCAACGTTTTACATTGTGCACGTTAATTCATCGAATTGTCCCCGTTTCTAGGCCTCAAAGGGCCTGAACACCAGATTCAAGCTCCAGTCTCCTGAACCCACTCCGAGGAGCGATGCAGCCCCTCCCGCATCCCTGACCCTTCGCTTACTTCCTGCCGCGCAGCGCGGTGCCCGGCCTGGCTCTGCCTGCCTGCCAAGAATATGTTATGCCTACAGTTATCAGTTCAGCTCTCCGTCTTCACATTCCTAAGCTAACGAACCGCATAAACATCTTCAGCTATAGTCTAGTCTTCCTGTCTCCATGCAAGAGAATTACTGTATTAATATCCATAGAAGATTCATAGCACACGCAATACATGAAGAATATATGCATGCACCCGTCTTAGTGTCAAGTAGCCTTTGCTCTGATGACTTTTAGATTCTATCAACATGTACTCCAAACACAAGATACCAGATATGCTATAGGTACATGTCGTCCTGACATCTCAGACTTTCGTCTCCTCTTCTAGTGTAGAAGTCAGAGCCCCCAGCTCTCCCCAGTTACACGTCATGGTCCGTTTGCGCGCACCACTAGGTCAAAGGTTCCAGCTGCCCAGGTAGCCCCTTCCATGTATCCACCCATTTATGACACTTCTGTGACGTTCTCATCACATGTCTTCGTGCACGCCTTCTTTTTACGCCCATGTGTTCTTATCTTACGTTTGTCACTTGTTACGCCTACTGTATTCAATGCAATTGTAACGTTTTACTATATATATCATGTACTGTTAATGAAACGTTGCAGCTGCCATTCCATGCCATTCTATTTCAGGCTGTTCCGATCCTGTCCCTTCCCTTGTGCCTGATTAAAGCCTGTTCAACTCAGATACCCCGGATCCTGCCTCTTATTTATTGAGCTATCTGTTTTATTGAATGCATAGAAAAATAGTACCGGTAATTAATTATTTATTTACCACAGTGGGAGGGGTTTGTGTTAGTTTTTAGGGGGTGAGAGGGTTTCGTGTTAGTTTTTAGGGAGTGGGGGTTCATGTTAATTTTTAGGGGGTGGGGCTTTGTGTTAGTTTTTATGGGGTGGGAGGGGTTTCTGCTAGTTTTTAGGGGGTGGGGGTGTGTTCGTTTTTAGGGAGTGGGGGTTCGTGTTAGTTTTTAGGGTGTGGGAAGGGTTCAGGTTAGTTTTTAAGGGGTCAGGGGGGATCAGGATAGTAGAAGGCATGCATTTTCTTTTACCATGTATGCCTTTACCACAAAAATTTGTGGTAAAGGTATGCAGGGTAAAAAAAATCATGGTTAAGACGCAGTCGTTGTAGGGACCGTGTTGTTAGGGTAGTCATTGGGGAACGCGATGTTCCAACCTACAACCCCATGGGTATGTATACGAGATGAATATAACTTGCACTAGGGTTTGGTAGACAAAGTGGAGGTGAGGTCTGTTAGAATAAACTCACCAATGAAGATTCCGCAGGAGGGGCGCTGGCTGAGATGTAACTGTGAGTCGATAGGATTGATTTCCAAGTAATGCCACACGACTGCAGAAACCAGGAGGAAGGTTATTAATGTTTATTTTTGTTAAACAAATACTATTAGCTTCATGCTCATTTAGGAATGTCTGCCTGGCGGCGACGGGTGCAATGTTAATCAGGATGGAAGGATGGGCAGAGAAGGGGTGAAGTGACTGCAGAGTGAGGCTGAATCCAAGGGCATTGCTGATTTTTTACACCTTTCAGGCTGTCAATCTGCAGAGCCACTGGCCTGGAAGGTACTGTGTCATCAGACAGCTTATCAGGGGAAATGGAATGGAATGGAAAAGGGATTTGTACAGCGTGAACAGCGATCTCACCGACGTACCCCGCCTGGAGATAAGGACAGCCCTTCAAGAACAAGGGAGAAAATAGACAAGCCCTTCGAGAACAAGGGAGAATGATACAAATGGAAAGAAATGATCGCGCTATATAAAACTTTATAAATAAAATAAATAAATAAATGAGAAGCAGAAAAAATGCAGGCTTGGAGCATTTTACAGAAATGCTAATAATGATGGAGTGTCCGGAGGGTTGGAGGAGGGAGCCCATACTTTAGTAGTTTGATAGGAGGCAGACATCCCTCCCAATCCAATCTTCTTACTCCTGGAGACAATCAGAGGGAGCAGCCGCGGGTCTGATCAGGGTGGAGGTTAGTATTGGAAGGGAGTGAGTGATACGTGACTAGGACCAGGGGTCAACTTGACGTCTTCTTTAAGGAAAACACAGCATCAGCTCCTCCTGTAGTGGTTTGGGACGCATGTAAGGCTGTTATTAGAGGGTGCACACAACAGTATATTTGGAGGCAAAATAAAGACCGAAGAAATGTAATTAAACATACAACTTTAGCGATACGTTTGGCAGAAGACCGACATGCAGAGGCAGTTTTTAGGGGTACTGATGACATGGAACAATTGGGGCTCGCTCTAATTGATCTTAGATCAACTCTGAAGAATACATTCAACCTATCATTGTCGACTCAGCAAAATCTTTAGGTATAACCGTCGACTGCAATCTCAATATGCAACAATATATCAGCAATGCAACGAAGGGAGCTAATTACCTTGAGGAAGCTGAAAACCTTCCTCCCAGCCAACGACTTTAGGACTGCAGTCCAAGCGCAGCTATCCCTCGAATTGATTATGGAAGTGCCGCCCTCTGCGGCCTCCCCCTATCAACAACTACACCATTAAGAGCCTCTATCAATGCTGCAGACTCATCACTGGATCAAAAAAAACGCTCTCACATCTCTCCTGACTTAAAATCTCTGAATTGGCTACCTTACGAAGCCAGAATACACCTGAAAATCGCGTGGATTACTCATAGGGCCTTACACCACAATTCACCAAGTTACATTGCTCAAAAATTGACTATTTCAGGAGGCTCAATAGCCACAAGAAGCGCAGAAACTCTCTTTTTGAAACCACAAAGATTCCACAAGAAAAAACATATGAACGCTCCTTCTCAGGGATGGCGCCCAGGATCTGGAATGCCCTCCCTCCAGAAACAAGACTTATCTCATCCACTGCATCCTTCAAAAAGGAAGTCAAATCGATCCTCTTGGCTAAATTCACTTGAACTTAAACTGTGGATATACTGTTGACTGTTTATCTCTCCCTTTTATTACATTGTCTGAACCGACCACCCATTCACATTTTGTTACCTTGCACAGTTCGCCATTTGTACAAATTGCCTTGTTAAGTATTCTTTTGTCCTCATTTCATATTTATGTAAAGCGCTCTGATATCTGTAAGGATCTTGATCTTGTTCGCGCTATATAAAACTTTGGAAATAAATAAATAAATAAATAAGAAAAGCATAGCACGATACAGTAAATATCGTTTGTCACAATATGAATTTGGGGAGAAAATAGGCAAGATACTTGCCTTCAAAGTAGCCGATGATAGGGCCAAGGCTCATTTAAAAGCAATTAAGGGGTTGAATGGTATCTTATATGAGCACCCACAACAGATACTTGAACAGTTTGCTTTATATTATCAAGCGTTGTACACTCCATCGATTCAACTAAAAAAGGAAGACGTTCTTAGCTATATCCAGAATAGCTCTTTGATAAATATGGGGAGTGAGACATCTGATTCTCTTGATGAGGACATCACAAGCAAAGAGATAGAATTGGGAGTTAGTGCTCTACCATCAGGCAAGGCAGCGGGGAAAGACTCCACCCCCTTGGAATTTTATAAAATCTTTAGTCAAGTCAAGTCAAAAGATCTTTATTCGGAATAAAAACATCCATAAAAGTGCATGTAAGTACAGTTTCAAAACAATACAGTACGATAATAATATGACAGCTGGGAAAAAGACATAAACCAATCAATCAATTTCATAGTAACACACAGAATGTCCCTCCTTTTTTAAAAACAGCATTATATACAGTTAAACATGTTTTCTAAAAAGACAGAATTTAAAAAAGGATGAATAATAGCAGCATTAAAATCTTTAAATATGTTCTGTTGATGCCACTTAGTCAGGCAATGGAGTCTGTCGGACCTAATGGTAAAATCCCAGTATCATGGAATATGACCCAAATCGTATTTTTCTTGAAAAAAACAAACCAGGGGAGGAGTGTGGTTCGTATCAACCAATCTCACTTATAAATGCCGATGCAAAAATGGATGCAAAAATTCTTGCGAATCGCCTTGCCCCAATATTGTCTAGTCTGGTCTCCCCTCATTAGCATGGGTTCATTCAAGGGAGGCACACTAATGCTCACGTTAACATGGCAGTGACAGCTTTCGATGTGGCAAATATAAGATCCACCTCACTCGATATGATATTACTAGACGCAGAAAAAGTGCTTGATCGAGTGGACTGGAACTTTCTCTGGGCCACACTCTTATCTTATGGGATTAAAGGTTGATTCAAGAAGCAGATACAATCTCTATTTGATAAGCTATGTGCTAAATTAATATATTCGGGTCTGCAGTCGTCAACTTTTCCGGCACTTTGTGTCACTCGCCAGGGATGTCCTCTTTCACCTTTATTATTTGCTCTTTATATAGAGCCATTTATCTCGGTCTTGCAAAATAATTCTCAAATATGTGCTTTTGTGTCTGGAACAAGTTCTCTTAAGATCATCGCATATGCAGATGACATAGCGCTCTTTTCAACAGAACCAGGAGACACACTAAAAGTGATAACAGAAGCTGCGGGTGAGTTTGGTTCAATTCCAGGCCATAAACTAAATGTCAATAAGACCCAAGTCCTTCTTAATTATAAACCTCTTACCCCTATGCAGGGAGTCTGTCCAGTTGCTAATTACTTGGGGGTCAGGATATCAGCACAGGAAGACAGAATATTTTCTTTACATTATGAAGCTCTGCTAAAAGAGACAACTAAGGGCCAGATGTAGGTGGCTAAATACTGGTCGGTAACACTGAAATTCAGAGAATTTCAGCATTACCGACCGGTATTTAGCCATGTGCGATGTAGGTGACTTTAAACCTACATGAAAAATAAGAAGTCGCTAAATAGCGATTCCTTATTTTGCTCTTGCATTTAAGGAATCAGAAATACTGATTCCTTAAATGCAATGTAGGTAGCACTAAAAACAGTGCACTTCAGCCTTAAGGAATCGCTATTTATCACCAACTTCAAGTTGGTGGTAAGTAGCGATTTCCTTACAAAAAGCACTTTTTGCTTTTTTTTGTGCCATGTGGCACACATCCATGCCCTTAGGGCCCTTAGGGCATGGATGTGCGCCACATGTGCACACATGTACATTTCAGGGGTGCTTCAGGGTTTCTTTGGAAACCCTTGCACCCTTGAAATACCTCCCGCTATTAATGATTCGGTAATACCGAATCGCTAATAGTGAATCTCTTCCCATTCATTCCTATGGGACTCCTAGCCCATAGGAATGAATGGATAGGTATTCCTTAATAACTAATCGGAATTACCGATTCGTTATTAAGGAAGGTTAAGGAATCGCTAACATTTTAGCGATTCCTGCCTACATTCCAGTTAGCGAGTCCTTAATAGCGATTCTGTAATAATCGCTATTACGGACTCGCTAAATGGAAGTTACCTACATCTGGCCCCAAGTCTTTAAAAAAATGGCATAAATTGCCCATTGGTAATATCGGCAGTATTAATATTACAAAAATGAAGATTTTGCCTAAGTTTCTCTATTTTTTCCGTTCTATAACGTTACGCGTTCCAAACTAATTTTTTAAATGATTAGATGGAACGCTAGGCAGTTTTATATGGGGTATAAGAAAGCTAGGCGAGCAATAGATCGGCTGAAACTGTTTTTCAGTCAAGGGGATCTAGAATACCCTGACCTTAAAACATACTTTTGGTCAGCCTGTTTTACTCGTCTTCGTAGTCTCATCAACCCCGCTAGCACCATCTTCTGTCATGAGTTTATATTGGGGGGGAGCAATATGTTTCTGTATAGAATCAATGACCCATACTATTTTAAAAGGGTAAAATTCAAGACAATACGGGATGGTATATTCATTTGGCGTGCTATCCTGCTCAGTGGCAACGTCTCTCCTTATCATGATAAATTTGGGCATAATCCAGGATTGCCGGAGATATTCCATGATGCTGTGGGACTAGATGTGGAGTCACATGTTTAGGGGATCTCTATGACTACAGAGGTTTCTTCTCGTTTGAGAGACTGCAGATCAAGCATAAATTGCCAGACCATATGTTGTTTAAATACTATCAGATCCGGGATTATTTTTTAAGAGATCCAAACCTTATAAACATAACTGGCTCTGAGATATGGGATTTTCTGTACGCAGTAGAGTCGAAATCTTTGATTAGCAGGGTGTACAAATGGCTAAGTAGCTACAGATCAGACGACTGTGAGAGATTAGCTGATCGTTGGAGTAAGGTGTTGGGGATGCCGGTAGGGGGTAGTACTATATCACAAGCTCTCAGTACTATAGACAAGGCTGTGCACTCTACTAATCTGCGACTGCAGCAACACCGCACGATATGTCCAGTGCCGGACCGGGAACCACAACTGGCTCTGGCAAAGTGCTCGGCCGGCCCCCCTCCCCACTCGGGGGGTGGGGGTGGTTGGAGGTGCCGCAGAGCTCTTTACCGGGGCCAGTTTTTGGCTGATTTTGGTAGAAGGCCGATTTTGCTGCAAAAACGGCCCTGCAACAAAATCGGCCCACAGGGGCCCAAAACCGGCCCCCACTCGTGCGGCGCACCAGGGGATTGCCCGTTGCCCGCTATGGCCAGTCCGGCCCTGGATACGTCTCTTATACTATACTCCAGAAAGAATAGCTATATGGTCACCTGATTATAATACAATTAGCGATCGGACAAAGTGCCCAAGATGTAATTTACATGCGGCTGACATTAAACATATGTTCATAACATGCCCAGAACTGACAACATTTTGACAGAAGATTGGGAATGTTCTGCTTCAGAAGCTAGGGATGGAAACACCTCTATAGATTATTGAAATGATGATGGGAAATAGTTTTGTGAGTTCTAAATATAACAGTCTGCTTGCTATCTTATTAGTCCCGGCAAGACTGACTATAGCTAGGGTATGGATTTCACCAAAAGCTCCATCGGTCATGGATTGGTGGCTGCTAGTAAGGCAAATATATGATATGGAACAAGCACTGGCTAAGACAAGAGGCCCTCGCTCTACAGCTAAATGTACTGTAATTTGGGGATCATTGTTCTAGGCGGCTTAAGCCGTATGATATAGTGGGGGTTTAGATTGGCTTGACTATTCCTTCCGGCTTATGTATGCGGTTATTCATCAATTATTCTTTCTATTCTTGGGTTATTTCTCTTTTATTCTGCTTTTTCTTTGTATTATGTTTGTATTACATGTGTGTAATCATTGTGTTTTCTGTGATGTTAGTATATTCTTAATGCAGTGTATCTTATTTGCCTAGTGCTTATTACCCTCTTGTTAATAAATAAACAAATTTAAAACAAAAAAAATAGGAAGGGAGTGAGTGATGAAGCAGCGGTCCCATGTCAAGCCTGGGAGGGGTGCTCCTGCTCTTGAAAGTGACGCATGGGAAGCCATGGCCATGGCTAAGTATGCAAAGGAGAAGACACTTTCCTTTCTAAGGAGGGCAAAGGTCAGATGTGCTGCAGGGCTCTGGGTCAGTGGACATGCTTCGACTGAATGAATGGGCGTCCCAAATAAAGGGCACAGTCACTCAGTGCCTGCCCCATCTATGTTAGTCTGCCCATACTACCTTCATTATCCAGACAGACATAGGACGTGAGTTTGGCAAACGAGGTTCAACGCAGTGGCAGCTCCTCCAATAGGGCGTCAGGCCTCTGCCCCCCATTATTGGCCACCATGTGACCTACCAGTAATAATTACAACGTCTTACTTGTTTGTAAAATGCTTTGGCCTCCAGTTCCCTGGCTGTGGTGCTCTTTAAGTTGCTCTGAGTTGGGTGTGTTATTTAGCACAGGGCAGGGTGTGACCAATCCTGTTGATTGACAGCAGGATAAGCAGTAATGAGTAATGAAAGTGCCTAGTGGTGGTGGCAACTGATGAGCACATTTCAGGTTGGACAAGTGTCTTGCTGTGCTCGGCCTAACAAATGCTCTTGCTGTGCCACTGGATTCAAGCTATCCTGGCTGATGAGGGGTGATGCCCCGGAGCCGGTCCCAGGATCTTGTTTCCAGTCCAGGGAGGACCTGGCTTGGAAGTTCGGGCTGGACTGGTCCCATGAGGCACAGGGTCAAGACTGATTTGCATATGGCCAAGTCTAAACTGGGGTGGCACGGTGAGCAAAAGAATGATGGGTTTAACCCAGATCTATTGACTGGGGGGAATGTTATGATTTGTTCTGCATTCCGTCCATCAAATGTGTGTCTTTTGATTCCTTATATTACATGGCCAACTCATATCAAGGGCCACATCATCGATCAAGTTTTTTCCACAAAAACGATCAGTGTATCTACGCCACTACCCGTTTTGTGGTCTGATCATTTTTTAATAAAGTTTATCATACCCCTCATTTCTGTGACTGTCCCGAGAGCACTGAAAGACCAGAGAAGAAGTACACAAGCTTTCCATCAGGTCTCCGCTGAAATGGTGTCTGATGCGCTCTGTCGTCATCCTTGTTTATCTTCTGGAAGTTTGGAGGAAAACCTTGAATCAGTGCATAAGTGGATGACTGCTATTTTTGAGGAGTTAGCCCCAGGGAAGCCGGCTAAGTCTGCCGATAGGCGTGCTTCGGCCCCGTGGTTTACTTCATCCTTGGGTGCGATGCGGCAGGAATGTAAGAAAGCTGAAAGGGCCTGGAGACGCCTGTATGACCCTCATCTTAAGGCTAGCTACAGAGATACCATCAAGCTATACCATAGGCACATCCTAGCAGGAAAAAAAGTTTACCTTGAGCGTAGAATAGATGATGCAGAGAGCACCAGTAAAGAAATATTTACGATAGTCAAGGAGTTTACTTCTCCCTCCACTGGTGCCCCCTCTCCTGCGCACACTGAAGCCTGGATTAGCCAGTTATCGGATTTCTTCGTGGACAAAATCAAAGCTATTCACGATTCCTTTCGCCATCCATGCCCTATGTCTGAGCCGGGTTTTACATCCAGCCTGGAAACATCTATAACGGAGGAAGGCCCACTTTTGTCGGAATTTCCGGCAATGTCTCCCACGGTCTCCCTTGACCTTTTGTCTCGGCTTAAGTCCGGCTCTCCGCTTGACCCTTGTCTGGCGAAATGTTTGGGGAAAGTAGCTCCGGCTTTAAATGCGGTGCTCAATCCTGTACTTAATGCTTCATTGAGCACGGGTGTTGTCCCTCAAGCGTGGAAGCATACATTGATTCTTCCACTGATCAAGAAGACTAACCTTGATCCTCTCATCCATGCTAACTACAGGCCTATCTCTCTCCTCCCTGCCCTGGCCAAGGTGACCGAGAAGGACGTGCATAGCTCCATTTCCAACTTCATTGAGAGTAACAACATACTTCATGACTCTCAATCGGGCTTTCGCACGAATTTTAGCACAGAGACAGCCCTTCTCGAGGTCACCAATGCCATCAGGGAGGTTTTGGATACTGGAGGAAAGGCCATTTTGGTTATGCTGGATTTGTCGGCGGCTTTCGACACCGTCCCCCATGAAGGTCTCCTTTTAAGACTCCAGGAGATCGGTTTTCGTGGGACGGTGTTGAATTGGTTTAAGTCATTCCTGACCGGCTGCCGGCAAGTGGTCTGGGCACCTCCGTTTTCCGCTGAAATGCCGCCGCTGGAGGTGGGGGTGCCGCAGGGCTCTATTCTAAGCCCTGCCCTTTTCAACATCTATATGGCCCGTCTGGCGGCGGTTGCGGAATCTTTTGGTGCCCAGATCATAACCTATGCTGATGACACCCAGTTGCTCTTTACATCTGAAAAGGGTAAGGACTTTGACAGCCCGCGGATTAGAGACTGTTTGGGAGCTGTCTATACCTGGTTTCAGCGACATAGCCTAAAATGCAATCCCGATAAATCGGAATTGCTTTTCTTTGGATGCCCACCTGATCCTGGCTGGAAGGCCTGGTGGCCCTCAGATATGTCTCCACCGGAGGCTGCCTCTTCCAAAGCTAAAAATCTGGGCTTTGTGATTGATGATGGCCTAGCCTTTGGCCCCCAGATCATTGGGCTGACCGGCAAATGCTTCGGCCTCCTGAAAATGTTACGGAAATTTCTTCCGCTGTTGTCGCTGAAGCATAGAAAGATCATCGTGCAGGCCTTGGATTACGCGAATGTTCTCTATCTTGGCCTGCCGAAATATCTTCTGACGCGACTGCAGATTGTGCAAAACTCTGCGGCCAGAGCCATCTTTGGTCTCCAGCGCAGAGCCGGAGCCACAGATTTGCTAAAAAAACTGCACTGGCTCCCAGTTGCTAAAAGGATTGTCTTTAAGGCGCTTACTTTTGCCTTCAAGGCCCTTCATCTGATTGGCCCTAAATATCTTCAGAAGCGCTTGGCTTTTTATGTGCCTCGTAGGACGTTACGTTCCGCGACTTTATCCGAAGCCTTGATTCCCCCCATCTGCCGGGCTAGAATCGGAGGACGCTCTTTTCGTTTCCTAGCGTCTCAAAGTTGGAATGATTTGCCTGTCTTGCTTAGGAAAGCTGAGGATCTGCTCTCTTTTAGGAAAGGACTAAAAACCTGGCTTTTTCCACAGTAACTGTTCTCCTGCTTTTCTCTATTTTCGCAGTGTTATGTTTCTCTTACATTGAGAGCTCTTTGTCAAAGCGCCGGGACACTCCTAGGAGTAGCCGTGCACTATAAAAGAGCATTTTTAACATAACATAACATAACATTTTGCTTTCTTGACCTAAGTTCGCCAGGTATGCCCAGACGTCGGTCCTGGGCTCACTGTGCCGCTGGAATCAAGCTATCCTGGCTGAAGAGGGGTGAAACCCCGAAACCGGTCCAGGGATGCTTGTTTCCAGTCCAGAGAGGACCTGATTTGGCATTTTGGGCAGAACTGTCCCCATGAGGCACATGGTCAAGACTGATTTGCATATGGCCAGGTCTAACCTAGGGTGGCATGGTGAGCAATAGAATGATGGGTTTAACCCAGATCTATTGACTGGGGGTGGATGTTTGATTTGCTCTGTTTTCCATCCATCATCTGTGTGTCTTTTATATGCTATCCCTAGGTCTCCAATTAAGCTCATGGTTTATGTGCCTCCACCAATCACAGTGCTACTTTCAAGTTGTTCACTATTAAAACAGCACTTGAGCAGCATCTGAATTGCTTCAGGAGATTGGCCTCCTGTCCTGCATTCCCTCGGGCCAGTGGCAGTCACTTTCTGCCGCTCCTCAGTGGCCACATTCATATTCCAGTACTCATAGTAAGAAGCAGTCCTGGCCTGTGCTGAGTCATTCATAGTCCAGTAGTAAGAGTCATAGTAAGAAGCAGTCCTGTCCTGTGCTGAGTCATTCATACTCCAGTAGTAAGATTCATAGTAAGAGGCAGTTCTGGCCTGTGCTGATCATTCATACTGCAGTAGTAATAGCCATAGTAAGAGGCCGTTCTGGCCTGTGCTGAGTCATGCATACTCCAGTAGTTAGAGTCATAGTAAGAGGCAGTTCTACCATGTGCTAAGTCATTCGTACTCTAGAAGTATGAGTCATAGTAGGAGGCAGTCCTTGCCTGTACTGAGTCATGCAAAGTCTTGTAGTTAGATTCATAGTAAGAGGCAGTTCTGGCCTGTGCTGATCATTCATACTGCAGTAGTAATAGCCACAGTAAGAGGCAGTTCTGGCCTGTGCTGAGTCATCCATACTCAAGTAGTAAGAGTCATAGTAGGAGACAATCCTTGCCTGTGGTGAGTCATTCATACTCTTGTAGTAAGATTCATAGTAAGAGGCAGTTCTGGCCTGTGTTTAGTCATTCATACTCCAGCAGAAAGAGTCATAGTAGGAGGCAGTTCTACCCTGTGCTGAGTCATTCATACTCCAGTAGTAATAGTATTAGTAAGAGGCAGTCCTGGCCTGTGCTGAGGCATTCATACTCCAGTAGTTAGAGTCATAGTAAGAGGCAGTTCTACCCTGTGCTGAGTCATTCATACTCCAGTACTCAGAGTCATGGTAAGAAGCAGTCCTGGCCTGTGCTGAGTCATTCATACTCCAATGGTAAGAGTCATAGAGAGAGGCAGTTATGGCCTGTGTTGAGTCATTCATACTCCAGTAGTAAGAGTCATAGTAGGAGGCAGTTCTGGACTGTGCTGAGTCATTCATACTCCAGTAGTAAGAGTCATAGAAAGAGGTAGTTCTGACCTGTGCTGAGTCATTCATACTCTAGTAGTAAGAGCCAATATAGGAGGCAGTCCTTGCCTGTGCTGAGTCATTCAATCTCTAGTAGTAAGAGTCAATATAGGAGGCAGTCCTTGCCTGTGCTGAGTCGTTCATACTCTAGTAGAAAGAGTCATAGTATGAGGCAGTTCTGCCCTGTGCTGAGTCATTCATACTGCAGTAGAAAGAGTTTTAGTAGGAGGCAGTTCTGGCCTGTGTTGAGTCATTCATACTCTAGTAGAAAGAGTCATAGTAGGAGGCAGTTCTGGCCTGTGCTGAGTCATTCATTCTCCAGTAGAAAGAGTCATAATAGGAAACATTCCTTGCCTGTGCTGAGTCATTCAAACTCTAGTTGTAAGATTCATAGTAAGAGGCAGTTCTGGCCTGTGCTGAGTCATTCATGCTCCAGTACTCATAGTCATGGTAAGAAGCAGCCCTGGCCTGTGCTGAGTCATTCATACTCCAGTAGTAGGAGTCATAGTAGGAAGCAGTTCTGGCCTGTGTTGAGTCATTCCTACTCCAGTAGAAAGAGTCATAGTAGGAGGCAGTTCTGGCCTGTGCTGAGTCATTCATTCTCCAGTAGAAAGAGTCAAAATAGGAAGCAGTCCTTGCCTGTGCTGAGTCATTCATACTCCAGTAGTAAGATTCATAGTAAGAGGCAGTTCTGGCCTGTGCTGATCATTCATACTGCAGTAGTAATAGCCATAGTAATAGGGAGTTCTGGCCTGTGCTGAGTCATTCATACTCCAGTAGTTAGAGTCATAGTAAGAGGCAGTTCTACCATATGCTGAGTCATTCGTACTTTAGTAGTATGAGTCATAGTAGGAGGCAGTCCTTGCCTGTGCTGAGTCATTCATACTCTTGTAGTAAGATTCATAGTAAGAGGCAGTTCTGGCCTGTGCTGAGTCATTCATAGTCCAGTAGTAAGAGTCATAGTAAGAAGCAGTCCTGTCCTGTGCTGAGTCATTCATACTCCAGTAGTAAGATTCATAGTAAGAGGCAGTTCTGGCCTGTGCTGATCATTCATACTGCAGTAGTAATAGCCATAGTAAGAGGCCGTTCTGGCCTGTGCTGAGTCATTCGTACTCTAGAAGTATGAGTCATAGTAGGAGGCAGTCCTTGCCTGTACTGAGTCATGCAAAGTCTTGTAGTTAGATTCATAGTAAGAGGCAGTCCTGGCCTGTGCTGATCATTCATACAGCACATGGTCATAATAGGAACCAGTCCTTGCCTGTGCTGAGTCATTCATACTCCAGTAGTAAGATTCATAGTAAGAGGCAGTTCTGGCCTTTGCTGATCATTCATACTGCAGTAGTAATAGCCATAGTAATAGGGAGTTCTGGCCTGTGCTGAGTCATTCATACTCCAGTAGTTAGAGTCATAGTAAGAGGCAGTTCTACCATGTGCTGAGTCATTCCTACTTTAGTAGTATGAGTCATAGTAGGAGGCAGTCCTTGCCTGTGCTGAGTCATTCATACTCTTGTAGTAAGATTCATAGTAAGAGGCAGTTCTGGCCTGTGCTGATCTTTCATACTGCAGTAGTAATAGCCATAGCAAGAGGCAGTTCTGGCCTGTGCTGTGTCATTCATACTCCAGTAGTAAGAGTCATTGTAGGAGGCAGTTCTGGCCTGTGCTGAGTCATTCATACTCCAGTACTCAGAGTCATGGTAAGAAGCAGTCCTGGCCTGTGCTGAGTCATTCATTCTCCAGTAGAAAGAGTCATAGAAAGAGGCAGTTCTGGCCTGTGTTGTGTCATTCATGCTCCAGTACTCAGAGTCATGATAAGAAGCAGCCCTGGCCTGTGCTGAGTCATTCATACTCCAGTAGAAAGAGTCATAGTAGGAGGCAGTTCTGTCCTGTGTTGAGTCATTCATACTCCAGTAGAAAGAGTCATAGTAGGAGGCAGTTCTGGCCTGTGCTGAGTCATTCATTCTCCAGCAGAAAGAGTCATAATAGGAAGAATTCCTTGCCTGTGCTGAGTCATTCAAACTCTAGTAGTAAGATTCATAGTAAGAGGCAGCTCTGGCCTGTGCTGAGTCATTCATACTCCAGTACTCAGAGTCATGGTAAGAAGCAGTCCTGGCCTGTGCTGAGTCATTCATACTCCAGTAGTAAGAGTCATAGTAGGAGGCAGCCCTTGCCTGTGCTGAGTCATTCATACTCCAGTAGTAAGATTCATAGTAAGAGGCAGTTCTGGCCTGTGCTGATCATTCATACTGCAGTAGTAATAGCCATAGTAATAGGCAGTTCTGGCCTGTGCTGAGTCATTCATACTCCCGTAGTTAGAGTCATAGTTAGAGGCAGTTCTACCATGTGCTGAGTCATTCATACTTTAGTAGTATGAGTCATAGTAGGAGGCAGTCCTTGCCTGTGCTGAGTCATTCATACTCTTGTAGTAAGATTCATAGTAAGAGGCAGTTCTGGCCTGTGCTGATCATTCATACTGCAGTAGTAATAGCCATAGCAAGAGGCAGTTCTGGCATGTGCTGAGTCATTCATACTCCAGTAGAAAGAGTCATAGTAGGAGGCAGTTCTGGCCTGTACTGAGTCATTCATACTCCAGTACTCAGAGTCATGGTAAGAAGCAGTCCTGGCCTGTGCTGAGTCATTCATACTCCAGTAGTAAGAGTCATAGAAAGAGGCAGTTCTGGCCTGTGTTGAGTCATTCATACTCCAGTAGTAAGAGTCATTGTAGGAGGCAGTTCTGGCCTGTGCTGAGTCATTCATACTCCAATACTCAGAGTCATGGTAAGAAGCAGTCCTGGCCTGTGGTGAGTCATTCATACTCCAGTAGTTAGAGTCATAGTAAGAGGCAGTTCTACCCTGTGCTGAGTCATTCATAATCTAGTAGTATGAGTCATAATAGGAGGCAGTCCTTGCCTGTGCTGAGTCATTCATACTCTTGTAGTAAGATTCATAGTAAGAGGCAGTTCTGGCCTGTTCTGATCATTCATACTGCAGTAGTAATAGCCATAGTAAGAGGCAGTTCTGGCCTGTGCTGAATCATTCATACTCCAGTACTCAGCGTCATGGTAAGAAGCAGTCCTGGCCTGTGCTGAGTCATTCATACTCTAGTAGTAAGGGTCAATATAGGAGGCAGTCCTTGCCTGTGCTGAGTCATTCAATCTCTAGTAGTAAGAGTCATAGAAAGAGGCAGTTCTGGCCTGTGTTGAGTCATTCATACTCCAGTAGTAAGAGTCATAGTAGGAGGCAGTTCTGGCCTGTGCTGAGTCATTCTTACTCGAGTAATCAGAGTCATGGTAAGAAGCAGTCCTGGCCTGTGCTGAGTCATTCATACTCCAGTAGTAAGAGTCATAGAAAGAGGCAGTTCTGGCCTGTGTTGAGTCATTCATACTCCAGTAGTAAGAGTCATAGTAGGAGGCAGTTCTGGCCTGTGCTGAGTCATTCATACTCCAATACTCAGAGTCATGGTAAGAAGCAGTCCTGGCCTGTGGTGAGTCATTCATACTCCAGTAGTTAGAGTCATAGTAAGAGGCAGTTCTACCCTGTGCTGAGTCATTCATAATCTAGTAGTATGAGTCATAATAGGAGGCAGTCCTTGCCTGTGCTGAGTCATTCATACTCTTGTAGTAAGATTCATAGTAAGAGGCAGTTCTGGCCTGTTCTGATCATTCATACTGCAGTAGTAATAGCCATAGTAAGAGGCAGTTCTGGCCTGTGCTGAATCATTCATACTCCAGTAGTAAGAGTCATAGTAGGAGGCAGTCCTTGCCTGTGCTGAGTCATTCATACTCCAGTAGAAAGAGTCATAGTAGGAGGCAGTTCTGGCCTGTGTTGAGTCATTCATACTCCAGTAGTAAGAGTCATAGTAGGAGGCAGTCCTTGCCTGTGCTGTGTCATTCATACTCCAGTAGAAAGAGTCATAGTAGGAGGCAGTTCTGGCCTGTACTGAGTCATTCATACTCCAGTACTCAGAGTCATAGTAAGAGGCAGTTCTGGCCTGTGCTGAATCATTCATACTCCAGTAGTAAGAGTCATAGTAGGAGGCAGTCCTTGCCTGTGCTGAGTCATTCATACTCCAGTAGAAAGAGTCATAGTAGGAGGCAGTCCTTGCCTGTGCTGAGTCATTCATACTCCAATAGTAAGAGTCATTGTAAGAAGCAGTCCTGGCCTGTGCTGAGTCATTCATACTCCAGTAGTAAGAGTCATAGAAAGAGGCAGTTCTGGCCTGTGTTGAGTCATTCATACTCCAGTAGTAAGAGTCATAGTAGGAGGCAGTTCTGGCCTGTGCTGAGTCATTCATACTCCAATACTCAGAGTCATGGTAAGAAGCAGTCCTGGCCTGTGGTGAGTCATTCATACTCCAGTAGTTAGAGTCATAGTAAGAGGCAGTTCTACCCTGTGCTGAGTCATTCATAATCTAGTAGTATGAGTCATAGTAGGAGGCAGTCCTTGCCTGTGCTGAGTCATTCATACTCCAATAGTAAGAGTCATTGTAAGAAGCAGTCCTGGCCTGTGCTGAGTCATTCATACTCCACTAGTAAGAGTCATAGTAAGAGGCAGCCTTGGCCTGTGTGGAGTTGCTCATACTCCAGTAATAATAGCCGTAGTGAATAATTACCTTGTATATCTAATCTTGGACACTCTGTCATGTCTGCCACCGACCTGTACCCCGTACACTGCTGGGAAATGAGGAGAGAGACAGGTGTAGCCCAGACAACTGGATCAGTGGAGAGAAAGAGAGGTGTACTCTGGACAAAGCTGGGTCAATGGGGAGAAAGGTGTACGTCAGACACAGCTGGGCCGACGAGGAGAACTAGAGGTGCACCCTGGTCATAGCAGAATCAGCATGGAGAAAGAGAGGTGTACCCCAGGCACGGCTGGGCCAATGGGGAAAAAGAGGGGTGTCTCCCTGACACATCTGGGTCAGTGGGGAGAAAGAGAGGTGTCTCCCTGACACATCTGGGTCAGTGGAGATAAAGAGAGGTGTACCCCGGACACAGATGGGAGTTTTTACTATCCAGTCTGGTAGGGTTGGTACAATCACGGTGCAGATGTGTGACCCTGTTACCAAATAATTGGGAATATCAGCGCTTGTAGATTTGCCCCTTTCTAATTTGCGTCTATATTTCTAGGAGATTTACACATTTTTTACATTCACAATGGCTCCTTGAAAGCTACGAATCACAGGTCCCCATGTTGCTGAAAGTACTCTTGAAAAGCCTTCGAGAATTCCCAAGCAAAATGGTCCTTCCTCACTGCAATTGGTTGGACGATTGTGGGTCGTGTTCTGTTGTGAATGATTGTGTGTGTTTAATCAGGATGTGCACACATGTGAGTTCTGGCACATTTCACAACATTGCTGTGTGTTTATGTCAGTTTTGAGATAATTGTGTGTTTCATCCAGTTTTGCAGGACTGTGGACTGTGTCCTGTTTTGGACTATTGTTACCTGCAGACCAAGCTAGGGTTGTGTTCAGATGTAAACAATTGTTTGGCACAGTTGTGAGTTTTCTGTCCTGGACTTTCATTACCTTTGGAGGCTCCCTGTGGTTTCTGCCAGCATTGCTCGGTTGTGTGTTGTCGCTTGTGGTTCACTGAGTGTGAGTCCTGCTAGCCTTTGCAGGGCGCAGATTTGCTTCAAGTTGAGGACGTTGAATCATTTACACGTGTCTCGACACCACATGGATGCCTCAACATGTACTGATATGTTTCATGGCTGAATTGCAAACCGTTTTGAGCCACTCCGAAGTGCACATTAATGTTTATATTTTTGCAAAGTTTTTTGCATTTGTGACGCTTAGAATCCATTTCATTCGGTGTTGTACGGAGCGCATTTTCTGCACTGTGTAGTAAGCATAGCCTGGCTCTGAGGATTGGGGGGCCGTTTTCGGCCGCTAAGCGTCGATAATACTATCGCCCTATTAGCAAGCTGTCGCTAACAGCAGTTAGCAACAGCTTGTAGGCGATAGCGAGCGGTTTGGGGCCGCTTTGCATGTCAGAGATATTTATCGCTAATGACATGCAACCTATTAGCGACTGAAAGCAGTCGCTAACATCTCTATCGCCTATTAGCAAGGCAGGCGTAGCGATGGAAATATTCGCGCTAAGTGCGAATATCTCCAAAAACGAACGCCTGCTCAGACCAGTTCTTAGTCTTTATATCCAATGGGAGGTGAATATAATGGCCAAGACCCTGTTAGCGATAATGCGTGAATATAGCTGTATTCTCAGCGATATTCATGGATTTTGTTGCTATCGCCTGGAATTTTATCGCTTTTGAGATAACGTTGCTAATAGCACGTTATCTCAGCGATAAAATCCCGTGATGCGCGGCGATACAAATATTGCCACTAACCCTACTTAGTGATAAATATCGCTATTTGTTGGTTATGCCCCTGGGGGCGTAAAGAGTGAATCTCAGAGAGCAGGGCGGCCAGCGCAGGTTTGCATTTTAGTATCGAGTCTTCAAGGACATCTCACACACTTTCACTGGAGAAAATCCCGCCATTATTTACTTTCCTTTCGAAGCAAAAGTTTCAATCCCTTGATGACGTTTCCATTGACTTGTACTGAGAAACAAACAGCACAAAAGACTGTCAAATGTTTGAATTTTGCTCCAACTGGAATTTGGGCGGAAGTTCTGGCCCCCTTGAAGCCACAATTGGCACACATTGTTTTGTGTTCCTATTAGCTATTTTATTAAACACATGTTCGACTGCTAGGTTCACCAGAGAGATGCGGGTAATTTTGCAAAGTGTTGCACAATCATGAGCTCTGTATCACAATCTGCACACTATTTCCTTGTCAGATTTTGTACAGTCGCACAGTGTGTCAGGTTTTGTACAGATGTTGAGCTCTCCGGCAGATTTTGCTCAATCAAGGGTTGTCATTCACATTCTGCACAGGTCAAAGGTTGTATCACGATTTGCACCAACCTATGCTGTGTGCCACGTTTTCACCAATTTTGTGTTATGTCAGGTCTCACACCAGTGTGGGTTCTGTGGGGATTTTGTATAAATCGTCCTTGCACTGCCATATTATAAACAATCACTGTTTGCAGGGACTATGCGAGTTGAGTCAAGTTTTGCACAAATCACGACTTCTCTGTTAGAGTTTGGAAGTCGCAGATTGTTAATTGCACCTTGCAAAAACTTTGGGTTCCGTTTACATTTGCAAAGGCTTTTCCTATGACATATTTCACACAATCACGGGTTTCCCCGCATGTCTTGCACAGATTATGGCTTGTGTCAGGCTTTGCACAGATTGTGAGTTCCAAGTTTGGCTCTCAGAACCACAACCTGGACCTGCTATTTTACACTGATCGTGGATTGCACCACGAGCCTTTCCATATACGAAGCTCTCCTTCAGTGTTTGCACGAGCGTGCATAGTTGCATACTTCTCGCACAGTTCCTGGGTGCAGCAAGTGTGCGTAGCTAATGGGTCCTATGTCTCACACCAGGGTCTGACGGTGTATTCTATTGCAGGAGTTGCCCAATTGTGGGTTGCCGTGCACATCTTAATGATAATAATAACGCTTACAAAGCGCATAGCTACTTCACCACAAGTGTCCCGGCGCTAGTAAGTGTAAGTCCCAAGATAGAGTCGATCTTCACAGATCACATGTGGTGCCAGATTTGCCCACTCGTGAGTTGTCGTGCACATCTGCACAGATCACCTGTGGTGCCAGGTTTGCCCACTCGTGGGTTGTCGTGCACATCTTCACAGATCACCTGTGGTGCCAGGTTTGCCCACTCATGGGTTGTCGTGCACATCTTCACAGATCACATTGAGGCAGTTTTTGCACCCTCGTGGTTTGTCGTGCACATCTGCACAGATCACCTGTGGTGCCAGGTTTGCCCACTCGTGGGTTGTCGTGCACATCTTCACAGATCACCTGTGGTGCCAGGTTTGCCCACTCATGGGTTGTCGTGCACATCTTCACAGATCACATTGAGGCAGTTTTTGCACCCTCGTGGTTTGTCGTGCACATCTGCACAGATCACGTTGAGGCAGGTTTTGCCCACTCGTGGGTTGTCGTGCACATCTGCACAGATCACGTTGAGGCAGGTTTTGCCCACTCGTGGGTTGTCGTGCACATCTGCACAGATCACGTTGAGGCAGGTTTTGCCCACTCGTGGGTTGTCGTGCACATCTGCACAGATCACGTTGAGGCAGGTTTTGCCCACTCGTGGGTTGTCGTGCACATCTGCACAGATCACGTTGAGGTAGGTTTTGCCCACTCGTGGGTTGTCGTGCACATCTGCACAGATCACCTGTGGTGCCAGGTTTGCACACTCGTGGGTTGTCGTGCACATCTGCACAGATCACGTTGAGGTAGGTTTTGCCCACTCGTGGGTTGTCGTGCACATCTGCACAGATCACCTGTGGTGCCAGGTTTGCCCACTCGTGGGTTGTCGTGCACATCTTCACATATCACCTGTGGTGCCAGGTTTGCCCACTCATGGGTTGTCTTGCACATCTTCACAGATCACATTGAGGCAGTTTTTGCACCCTCGTGGTTTGTCGTGCACATCTGCACAGATCACGTTGAGGCAGGTTTTGCCCACTCGTGGGTTGTCGTGCACATCTGCACAGATCACGTTGAGGCAGGTTTTGCCCACTCGTGGGTTGTCGTGTACATCTGCACAGATCACGTTGAGGTAGGTTTTGCCCACTCGTGGGTTGTCGTGCACATCTGCACAGATCACCTGTGGTGCCAGGTTTGCACACTCGTGGGTTGTCGTGCACATCTGCACAGATCACGTTGAGGCAGGTTTTGCCCACTCGTGGGTTGTCGTGCACATCTGCACAGATCCCGTTGAGGTAGGTTTTGCCCACTCGTGGGTTGTCGTGCACATCTGCACAGATCACCTGTGGTGCCAGGTTTGCACACTCGTGGGTTGTCGTGCACATCTGCACAGATCACGTTGAGGCAGGTTTTGCCCACTCGTGGGTTGTCGTGCACATCTGCACAGATCACGTTGAGGCAGGTTTTGCCCACTCGTGGGTTGTCATGCACATCTTCACAGATCACGTTGAGGCAGGTTTTGTACACTCATGGGTTATCGTTCACATCTGCACAGATAACGTTGAGGCAGGTTTTGCCCACTCATGGGTTGTCGTGCACATCTTCACAGATCACATTGAGGCAGTTTTTGCACCCTCGTGGTTTGTCGTGCACATCTGCACAGATCACGTTGAGGCAGGTTTTGCCCACTCGTGGGTTGTCGTGCACATCTGCACAGATCACGTTGAGGCAGGTTTTGCCCACTCGTGGGTTGTCGTGCACATCTGCACAGATCACGTTGAGGCAGGTTTTGCCCACTCGTGGGTTGTCGTGCACATCTGCACAGATCACGTTGAGGCAGGTTTTGCCCACTCGTGGGTTGTCGTGCACATCTGCACAGATCACGTTGAGGTAGGTTTTGCCCACTCGTGGGTTGTCGTGCACATCTGCACAGATCACCTGTGGTGCCAGGTTTGCACACTCGTGGGTTGTCGTGCACATCTGCACAGATCACGTTGAGGTAGGTTTTGCCCACTCGTGGGTTGTCGTGCACATCTGCACAGATCACCTGTGGTGCCAGGTTTGCCCACTCGTGGGTTGTCGTGCACATCTTCACATATCACCTGTGGTGCCAGGTTTGCCCACTCATGGGTTGTCTTGCACATCTTCACAGATCACATTGAGGCAGTTTTTGCACCCTCGTGGTTTGTCGTGCACATCTGCACAGATCACGTTGAGGCAGGTTTTGCCCACTCGTGGGTTGTCGTGCACATCTGCACAGATCACGTTGAGGCAGGTTTTGCCCACTCGTGGGTTGTCGTGTACATCTGCACAGATCACGTTGAGGTAGGTTTTGCCCACTCGTGGGTTGTCGTGCACATCTGCACAGATCACCTGTGGTGCCAGGTTTGCACACTCGTGGGTTGTCGTGCACATCTGCACAGATCACGTTGAGGCAGGTTTTGCCCACTCGTGGGTTGTCGTGCACATCTGCACAGATCCCGTTGAGGTAGGTTTTGCCCACTCGTGGGTTGTCGTGCACATCTGCACAGATCACCTGTGGTGCCAGGTTTGCACACTCGTGGGTTGTCGTGCACATCTGCACAGATCACGTTGAGGCAGGTTTTGCCCACTCGTGGGTTGTCTTGCACATCTGCACAGATCACGTTGAGGTAGGTTTTGCCCACTCGTGGGTTGTCGTGCACATCTTCACATATCACCTGTGGTGCCAGGTTTGCACACTCGTGGGTTGTCGTGCACATCTGCACAGATCACGTTGAGGCAGGTTTTGCACCCTCGTGGGTTGTCGTGCACATCTGCACAGATCACGTTGAGGTAGGTTTTGCACACTCATGCGTTATCGTCAGAGGTTGGCGAACCATTAAATTATCAGGACGAGCCGAGCCAGTGCCGAGTCTTGCATCTGGTATGGCTCTTCGAGCCGTGCACGAGCCGAGCCGTGAAAATGTCTCCCATGTAAATCATACAACACACATCACGTGTAATATGATGTAGTCTCTTTAAATTTTAAAAAGTGCATTTCTTTAACATCTGGAAGCTTCGACATCGATATGCCACATTATACCCCAGCAGTGAGGGGACCGCATTAAAAGAGTTGGGGACTGATTTATATCTTGGCAGAGAGGGTACTCCGACCCAACAGCGATGGAGTCACCTCACCACTGTTGTGGTCCCTCCGCAAAATCAAATTGTGGGCAGACCTTAAGTTTGGCTAAGGTTCTTCGGCAGCCCTAGGGAGTAAGGACAGTTGGAGAAATGGCTACATGTACCCTCCTAACTTAGATGAGCGGCATGTAGTCATTTTGTTTCTGTTCTTTAAGAGCAGGTGAAACAGTAAGGAACAGTGAAACCATTCTAGTGTCCCCCCGCCATCAGCCGCGGCCCGAGCAGGTAAGAGCAGTGGGGACGGGTGGGTGGTATTTCGACAGATGACGATGAGGGAACATTAATTATTTACTTAATTTTCCCTGGTGGTCGTCTGTTGAATCCCTCCCAACCTGCCAGACTGCAGTTACCTGCACGGGCCACGGCTGCCCGCCATGGGAGAAGCCTCCCATGGCGAGGGGAACATTACTTTTATTCGTTTGAAAAAGAAAATCCTCTTTGGGGATTTGTTTTTTAAAAGAAAAAAAAAGAATATTCTTTGCTGCAGGTCTGCACTCTTCTGACGCAGCCCTGCAGCAAACCGTAAGATGCATTGAAGGAACTACCATGACAGTGGTCCCTGCCAATGCCTTTATAAATGAGCACCTGCTTGGCAGTCATTTCTAAAATAGGTGGGCGGCGTCTCCACCATGGGGACAGAGTAATTTACTCCATTCCCTTGGTGGAATGGTAGGCCGCCTGCCTAACTATAGATTAAGCCCTTAGAGGCATATGTATCATCCCTTTTTTAGTCGCAATCACTGCGATTCGCAAAAAAGCAGCGTTTGCGACTAAAAAATGGAAAATGCAATGCATGATAAAAATTGCATTGCAAAATTAAGGAATCGCAAAATTTGCGATTCCTTAATTTTGCGTCAGCATTTAAGGAATCGCAAATTGCGATTCCTTAAATGCTATGTATGAAAAACCCAAGTTATGCGATTTCACATTAAGAAATCGCAAATTACCACCAACTTCAAGTTTGTGGTAATTTGCGATTTCTTTCGCAAATGCACTTTTTGGCATTTGTGAAGGTGCCATATGGCGCACATACATGCCCATATGCGCAAACGTGTTCATTTCAGGGGTGCATCAGGGTGTCCTTATGACACCCTTGCACCCTTGAAATTATTCTCAATTTGCGATTCTCAAATTGCGAATCGCAAATTGAGAATAACTTCCCATTCATTCCTATGGGCCTCCTGACCCATAGAAATGAATGGGAAATTATTCCTTAATTGCTAATCGCAATTTGCTAATCGGAATTAAGGAATTTTAAGAAATCGCAAAAAAATTGCTACATCCCTATTTGCAAATCTCAAATAGCGATTTCTAAAAAATCGCTATTTTAGATTGGCAAATCAGGATGTTGAAACATCTGCCCCTTTGTTTTAAACGTGAACTTAGAACGGTTCTGCTCCGTACCCCACCATGGGGATATTGCCTTTGGTGAACGACGAGGCAGGACAGACGTCACATGAAACCTATATGTGACCCACATTCTTACAGAAAGAACAACATTATAGTCTATTAAACTAAACACAATAAGCGCTTTCAGATGTGATGATAAAGAAAAAGGAGGATCGGTAAAATAAAAATATTTGCAGAATATCACACAATTTGGTTAAGTGCCTCAAGCCATGATTAATGCAGGTTTTCTGGTTTCACTTGGTGAAAATCAGCCACTAAATAGATATCTATTTGTCTCACCTTTTCACCTTGTGTTAATGTTTTTTTTTTTTTACCTTTTTGTGCATTTCAATAGCAAGTCTGGCAGCAGACGCCAAATTAAAACTCGGCTCGTTAAGGGCTAGAGGTTCCAACGGGGCCTCCTGCTGAGCCAGAGCTAAGGTGACCAACTGGCATGGGTGCAAATTCAGGACGGTAAGTTTAACAAGTCAGGACAGAAGGTCAAAATTCAGGACAAAACTTTGTGAAAACCGGTACGTTTTACAGACACATCAGAGAAAGTTACGGGATAGTATAAAAGTAAGTAAATAGCCAACCACTTAAGTACAAGTCAAAATAAGTTTATATTAGGTTGAGACAATCCTGCACTTCACGTTTATTTGGTATGTGTGCAGCTTTGAGCAACTGTGCAGGTCTTTTTGTGGTATCTCATATGATAATTTACATTCTGTCATCCATTAATTCTATCATCCATCATTCAGTCTTTCACCATTTATTATGTCCTTCCATCTGTGTGCTCATCCATATCCGAACCTTTTCAATTGTTTGCAAACCTATCCATCATCTATTCTTTCATCCATCATTTCACTCATCCATCCCTTCATCCACCCTTTCACTCATCCATCCATCATGCATCCATCCACCCTTTCACCCAGTCCATCCTTTAACTCATCCACCCACTCTTCCACCCATCCATCCATTCACTCATCCATCCAACTATTTACCCTTTCACCCAAGCCATCCTTGCACTCATCCATTCAGTCTGCCACCCATCCATCCATTTACTCATCCATCCAACCATTTACCTTTTCACCCATCCAGCCATCCTTTCACTTATCTATCCATCCTTTCTTCCAGCTCTCCACCCTCCCTTTCACTCATTATGCATTCTTTCACTCATCCATCTTTACATTCTTCTTTTCACTCATCCATGCACCCATTCGCCCATCCATTCTGCCAATCATTCATCCATGCTTTCCCTCATCCATCCATCCATTCTCCCTTTCTCTCTCCATTCCCCTTTCACTTAGCCACCATCCTTCCAGCCACACTTTACCCATCCACCCACCCATCCAGTTGCAGACAGAAGAGGCCCATCAAGAACTTCACCCTGGCTGTAATGCCTAAAGCAATTGTGGGGTGGGGGATGGGAGGGCTGACTATGCCCCTGCACAGAGGTAATCTGGAAACCTTGGAGTCATGAGTCATGCATGATGCACTGTGCCAGGACATGAGGTGACACTGACATGGTGTTGTTTGCAGTGCTTTACATGGGATGAAAAAACTGGGGATCTCTCCAAGGGGTTTGTCTGATGATATTAAGGGTGTTGCTTAAAACACCGAAGCTAAAAATATGTGCTGAGCACAGAGTGCCGCCCGACTGGTATTTTTCTGTGTCTATCATTGCATCCGGTGATATTAGACCTACACCAAGCCATGACTATTGGCTTTGTCAATGGATGTTAGTTGCATAAAATAAACAAAAAAGCAGCAACTATGGCTTCATTGCAGGCCCGGTTCTAGCGGGTGGGCCAGGCCCACCCAAACATGAGCCTGGCCAACCCAAAGGGGATCCTTGGCCCTCGCAGTGAGGGCTTGAAGGCAGGCGCGCAATGCCTTTGGGATGAAAGTGCTTCAACCCTCCTCCGTCTTGTGTGTGTCAGCCCGGGCCGAGACAGCTCCCTGGCGCACACACAGAGACAGTTTTAGAGATGATCGCAGCTGCCCCGAGTACTTCACAGGTCTTTACAAGACCTTGTACATGTTAACGAGGCTTTGTTTATTTTTTCACCCCATCATCTCTGCATGGCGAAAGGCGACAAATCCTTTATTTGACAATGGTAACCTCTGGTAACCTTTGCCTACTGTCCTGCTGCGTTTATATTTCTTTTTCTATGCAGGGCAGGTGAAAAGAAGTTTGTTTATTTCTATTCACCTTTCCTGACCCCTGCAGTGGATTATCACATAAGGCAGTGACACACAGTTTGACTAATGTAGTAGGTAAAAGAATGTGTTACTAAATTTTTTTTCTAACATCTGCACAGGTCCAGCAGGACACATACTTCGTGTGTGTTTCATTTAAACAGTTTTTATCGTTATCATGGGCGATGCAGGACAACAATAATAATACAAAATGCCCAGATAACGCTGGTGATTAATGATCCTGTTGGAGAGCAATCATGTATCTGTTAGTAGTTTTTAAATACTGATGAACTGTATTTTATGTGGATAGCTCCAGGGCTTTGAGTGGGATGAAAAAACTGGAGGGGTCTCTCAAAGGGGCGTGGCCAATGTAATTGAGGACTTGGCTTAAAAACAGTACGTTAATAATCTGTGTTTAGCATAGTGTGCCACCCGAATTGTATGTAGCTGTTTCTGTCATTGAATCCAGGTATATGATACAACAAGTAACATCATACCTACAAGTCAGGACTATTGGCTTTGTCAATGGTTGTGGGTTGCATAAGATAAATAGCAGCAACTATGGCTTGTGTATAATATTGAAAAAGTTTCCACTTAAAGCATTGGTGACATCACAACAATGTTGCTGCTCCTGAGTTTCAAAAAGAGAAGGGAAATCCAGAGAGAAAATGACTCTCTTTAAAGGATTTCCCTTCCCCCTACAACGCTCACCTGGCATGACGTCAGGCTGTAACTTCTGCAGTTTGAAAAAAAACAGACTACCTGTGACCAGCGCACAAAACAGAGCCCGATAGAGAGCCATTTCGAGACACCCTTAAAAAAACTGCTGGTGCTCAGACCCAGTGAGATCCGGCCCACTTAAACCCCTGGATAGTTCAGTGGGTTGCTGCCTTTGTCACAGAGATCCTTGTGTTACTTGCAGTTCAGAAGCTACAATCCTAACATAGGACAGTAACCAATGAACTATCATCAAAGAGCTGCATACAAACATGAATGGTATAGTTAAAACTTCATTTTTTTTGTTTTGTGATATAGTTGGAACTTTCACAGTCTTTCATTATTCTAATGTTGCTATAATGAGTATGTTTCGGCAGATATACATTTTTATCAGTAAAGCTGACCTCCATGGAATACTCTTTAAATCCTAAGGTTGTGTTTCCCCAGACCAAACCCTCTTAAAATATCCTGCCCACCAGTATGGATGACATGCGATTCATACACCTAGTAATCCTCATTGGCTTATATGACATTCCCTATAGACTGATTTACATACTTGTATGATTCATTGTCTCTGTGTAATGTATGTGTTGTGTAAAGTACTGACACACACTACACTGATATGAGTAGCGCTATACAACAAATGAAATGCATATGAGAGAGGGGCTATGTAAAGATAATAGGCACTGTTGGAGGGGGCAGTGAGGGAATCCGAGGAAGAGGTCATGGGGTGGAGGTTGAAGTTAGGGAGGGATGAGGGGCACTGGTGGAGGGTGGTATTGAGGAAGTCCGATGAGGAGTTCAATAGAGGAGGGTGTTACGGCAGTAGAGATGAGGGGCACTGTTGGAAGGAAGTGGTGAGGGAGTCTGAAGAGGAGGTCATGAGGGAGAGGGGTTACAGAGAGATGAGGGGCACTGGTGGAGGGTGGCAGTGAGGGAATCCGTGGAGGAGGTCAATAGTGGGGGCCGTTGGGAGATGAGGGGCACTGTTGGAAGGTGGGAGTAAAGGTATTTATGGAGAAAGAGGTTATTGTCATAAGGGCTACTGTGGAACATACTTTAAAGTGCGTGCTAATTATATTTACTACTATATTCAATGCTTTAAGTTTGAAGGTGATTTTACTATTGTTTTTGACCAGGAAAAATGAAAGTGGAGCCCGATGGTGCCTGATATGGGGCTGGGGCCCAAGGTTATCTGTGAGATAAGGTGCACTGGAGAGGAACAGTGGATAATCAAGCCTGTAAGGGAGTGCGTTGCAGAGTCCGTGGTCAGGTGCAGGTAGTAATGAAAAGGGATTCTCCCTGAAGGCTCGCACAGAAGGAGCCCATGAATTGTCACTTGCCTGATACTCCCACCTCAGAAACCTCCTCTTCCCATCAAAGTGACATTACATGGAAAAAACACTTTTTGAGAGTGATAACATTTAGAAAGCGATTTGGGAAAGAGTGCGTTGGGCCTTGTAAGACTAAGAAGAGATAAAGCAGGGCCCTGAAGCAGGCCTGCCTAGACATATGTGCGACAAATCGAGCCCGCAGTGGCCCACCCGAATGCACCCTTGGCCCACCCAAACGAAAATTCCTGGAACCGGGCCTGCTTCATTGTATATAATATTAACAATGCTTCAGCTCTGAAATGATGAGACTGTCGGCCCCAACGGCCCCAAAAGCGCTGGGATGCCTGGCTGCACCTGGGGGGTACCCAGGAGTGGACATTTCCCAGGAAAGCCAGGAAGGGTTCCTAAGCGGTATACGGACAGCGCCGGGACACCTCCGGTGGAGGTAGCTGTGCGCTTTACAAATTCCGACATTTACATTTACTGTGAAAGAACTATAAGATCTTCTTTTTAACTCTTTCACTTTGTACACTGTAATAGTGGTACTTCTCTTCTACAAATTCTTTTTGTTTGCCTGCTTGGTGTATCGTTTCCTTCTGTTGCAATAGTGTTTTGGAAGAAGCCTGGTAAAGAAAAGGGTCTGGGTAACTGTAAGTAACAGGAATCCTACAGTTTGTGTGGTGTGGTCCCCTTAAATGCACCAGGGACCCATTTGAAACGTGAGCTAATCCCAATTCGTCCGCCAACTCCCACCTGAAGCAGATTTAGGAACTTGAGTAAGGCATTGATTGTGCACCCCACAGGTATTTATTTGCCTGCCTGATTTTCGCCAGTTAAATCCTGGCTCAAATCATACAGACAAATGCATGAAATCTGAGTTTCTGCACCTTGGAATGGGGAAAAACCTGCGCAGGTAACAGTTATTCCTCATTCTGGGGGTCGAAATGTTAAAACTGAATGTAGTGCAACAGGTCACCCGACAAATGCTGTACCCCATGTTGCTGGTGTTTACAAAATGCTCAGCTCACACCTAGATTTGTGTGAGAATCAAAATGGGGTTCCAAGTTATGAAATTTCAAGTCAGCCTTAAGGTCAAATGTCAACCATCTATCCCCAAGAGAAGCCCTGCCCTAGACCCAGGCTGGAGGAGGCCACCGCATGCTTTCACACCCCAGACAGACCCATTGTCTTTCTGTATGCCACAATCAGCCGCAGACAGAGTGACAATGGGCGGGGGGGGGCTGCTCTCGTGCTTCACAGATGAGTGCTGGGCTGGCCCCATCAGAGAGCTGAGGCCTCTCACAGGGGAACAGCTCTCTTCCCTCCAAGGCCCAAAATTATGGAAATTAAGGCGTCCATAAAAGGGATACTCATGGACAACAGACGTGAGGTCCAATTTACGGGCTGTTGGTCACCCTAGCCAGACCCAGGCTTCAGGCTCGAGCCTGACTTCAGCTTTCAGTGGCTCACCCACCTCTAGTTGTTGTGCACAGTTTGAACAGATCCTATGTTGTGCCGGGTTTGCACCAATGGGGATTGTCGTGCACATCTTCACAGATCATGTGTTGGGCCAGGTGTGCACACTCGTGGGTTGTCATGAATATCTTTCATTGATCATGTGTTGGGCCAGGTGTGCACACTCGTGGGTTGTCATGAATATCTTTCATTGATCATGTGTTGGGCCAGGTGTGCACACTCGTGGGTTGTCATGAATATCTTTCATTGATCATATGTTGGGCCAGGTGTGCACACTCGTGGGTTGTCATGAATATCTTTCATTGATCATGTGTTGGGCCAGGTGTGCACACTCGTGGGTTGTCATGAATATCTTTCATTGATCATATGTTGGGCCAGGTGTGCACACTCGTGGGTTGTCATGAATATCTTTCATTGATCATGTGTTGGGCCAGGTGTGCACACTCGTGGGTTGTCATGAATATCTTTCATTGATCATATGTTGGGCCAGGTGTGCACACTCGTGGGTTGCCGTGTACATCTTACACAGATCACACGTTGCGCCATGGTTTGCACACTCTGGATTGCCGTGCACATCTTGCACAGATCACACGTTATTTATTTATTTATTTTATTTTATAGCATTTATAAGGCGCACAGCTACCCACAAAGGGTTTCCCGGCGCCGAATCAGCAAAGACACAGGACACACCTAGAGAGAAAAAACAGATCTGAAGGTAAATTATTTATCAAACAGCCAGGTTTTCACACTTTTTCTGAAACTCCTATAGTTTTCTTCTTTGCGTATTTGAGTGGGCAGTGTGTTCCAAAGAGTTGGACCCAGAAATGAAAAGGATCTTCCGCCCATTCTAGCCCGTTTGTACCTTGGTACCGCAAAGTTCGCTGATGTAACTGAGAGCAGATTGCGGTTGGGTAGGTAAGGCTTGGCAAGATCTTGAAGATACTTGGGAGCAGTCCCGGCTTTGATTTTGAAAAGGTAGCTCAGGGTTTTAAAGCGGATCCGATTTTCGACCCTGAGCCAGTGCAGGTCCCTGAGATGTTTAGTAATCCTGGCATATCTCGGGATTCTGCAAAGCAGTCTGGCCGCAGTATTTTGCACCAGTTGTAAGCGTCTTATTACTGCTTTGTTTGCACCCAGGTACAAGATGTTACCGTAGTCAAGCCGAGATGTCACTAAGGCATTGACCACGGTCTTCTGGGTGGTCGGTGGTAGCATCCAGACAATTTTGCGTAACCATCTGAGAATAGTGAAACATATGCCAGCCACTTTATTTGCTTGCTGCACCATAGATAGGCTGTCATCAATGATGACCCCAAGATTTCTGACCTGAGTAGCTGGGGTCGGGAGCTTGCCTAGTGAGGTCGGCCAATGGGAGTCGCTCCAGAGATCTTTACTGTTCCCTAGGAGGAGGATCTCTGTTTTTTCCCCATTTAATTTGAGTTGGTTGGCCGACATCCAGCAGAAAATTTCATGGAGGCCTGATTTAAGTGCAGAAGAGTCAGACGAGTCAGATTTAGATAGTGAAAAAAGAATATGAGAATCGTCTGCATAAGTCATCAAAACAAGACCAAAGTTCTCTGCAAGGTTGGCTAGTGGGCGGAGGTACAAATTAAACAAAAGGGGACTCAGGATAGATCCCTGTGGTACACCGTGAGGAGAATAAAAAACATCCGAGCAGGCCTCAGAGGAGGTGATCTGGAAGGTCCGTAGGGATAGGTATGATTTGATCCATTCTAACGCCTTGCCCTCGACACCACTCTCCCCCAACCTGATAAGTAGTTTGGAGTGAGAGATGGTGTCGAAGGCCGCGCTTAGGTCCAACAGGACTAGGGCCACCGTTTGGCCATCATCTCTAAGCTCTCTGATTTTTTCCGTGATTCCAAGCAGGGCGGTTTCCGTGGAGTAACCACTCCTGAAACCGGACTGAGACGGGTGAAGTAGTTCATTATTTTCCACATATGTGGAGAGAGCTTCATGAATATGCCTCTCCAGCATTTTGGAAAAAGCAGGAAGCAACGATATTGGTCGATAATTGGCCAATAACGTGGGGTCGGCGGCTGGCTTTTTCAGCAAAGGGCTAACTATGGCATGTTTCCATAAAGCAGGAACTGAGGCCTGTTCCATAGACGCATTAAGTATCTCTATAATAGGCGTCAGGGTAGAATCCTCCAGTTGGCTAATGATGCTGATTGGAATAGGATCACGGGGAGAACCCGATTTGATAGATTTAAGAATTTTCCTCAGTTTATCCGATGTGATGGGAGGCCAGTCTTCGAGGTGACAATTACCTTTAGAGATTTGAGAAGTGTCCTCTTGGTTATGCAAGGTAATGCTATTTGTATTGATATTAGAGACGATCTTCTCAATCTTTTCAGTAAAGAAGGACGCCAAGTCCTGGCATTGCTGAGTACTAAGAGGGGGAGCATCCGCTCTTGAGTTTTCTCCGGCCAATTCCTTCACCGTGTTAAAAAGAGTCTGGGATTTATTAATAGCTGTATTTATAGTCGTGGTAACATAGCATGCTTTAGCTTTCATGCATGCCGAGTGATAGCTGTTTCTAGCCCTACGGTAGATCTCTTTTTGGTGCCCTTCGTAGTTCTTATGCCACTGTCTCTCCAGATTCTTACAAGTAGATTTTTCTTTCTTGAGGGCCTCTGTGAACCAGGGGGCCGGGGGACAATGTGCTTTTCCCTTGCAGCGGGATAAGGGCAAACAGGCATTCACTGCATCGCTTAGCCATATCTGTGTGGCCTCAGCTATGCTTTCCATGTCTCCATCCAGACAAGGGAGGTCTTTGTTCAATGCACTATTTAAATCATCTAAGTTTAAACTTTTCCAATTTCTCCTCAGAGATTCAGAAGGAGTGAAAGAGGGACGTTTAGTGGATTTAAGAGAGATAGCAAAAAGTACAAGGAAATGATCTGACCAGCCGATAGGGATAGTGTTCAGCCAGGATAGTTCTTCCATATTAGAGATGATAGGGTCAAGCAAATGTCCTGCTTTATGAGTAGGACCCTTATTACGCAGTGTCATATTCAACGCCGAGAAGTCATCAATAAGATTTTTACAGGTCGTATTTTTCTCATCCTCCAAATGGAGATTCAAATCCCCGAGTATTGTAAAGTTTTGAGCCTTTAAATGGTGAGGTAAAATAAAATTTACCAAATTATCAGACCATGAAGGGTTATTAACTGGTGGGCGATAAATAAGTAAGCCAGAGAAGGTGAAATTGGGGCTAAGGGTAATTTTAAAAGATGCAGCTTCGCAATTAGGAATGTCTGCAGGTTCGAAATTGCATACAAAGTCTCTGCTGTAAATAATGGCAATGCCCCCTCCTATTTGGCCAACGCGATCTCTCCTTACAATAGCATAGCTCGGGGGGAGTGCCATAGCAACGTCAGGGCCTGCACTATCATGGAGCCAGGTCTCTGTGAGAAATATCGCACTGGGCTTCTCTTCCATAAGGAGATGGAAGATATCTAGTTTATGTTGTGGTAATGAGCGACAATTAACCACGTAAAAAGTGAAATTACTAGAACAGTCTTTCTGCCGGGGGATTTGATGAGGGGAACCCAGCGAGATATCTGGATAAGGCTGGAGATTTGACAGGGAAAGGGAACACTTAGGACAGATTTGTGTTCCAGCATACAACGGGTTCAGAGTTGTACATTTCTCATGTCTGGCAGGGCGTAGCGCTCTAAGAGACTCGCGTGTAAACATCGTACCTGTAATATAGAACGGGCAGAGTTCTGAGCCCTAAGTCCCGGCCAGGCCCGGACGGGCACAGACGGGCTGACTCTGGCTGGACTCCGGCGAAGACGAGGCGCGCCCGCAAAACGCGTCCGCTATCGCGGAGAAGGGCTGTTTCCTTTTATCCCTGGCACTAGAGCGCTCTCACCGCTCTATCCCGCCCCAAGATGGCCGCTACAGAGTCCCTGAAGCTCGGTGCCTTGCCCTAAATCGGCAGGTATCGAGCGCGTGTGTGCTGCAATGAATACAAGTAGCAGACAAGTGTGCTGATAGCAAAATGAGTATTTTAAAATGCGCAGGTCAACAAATTCACACAATACAATTTTTAAAAGTTTAAGTTCGATAAAAATCGGCTTTCAAATCTCCTTTAACAGAGTGTCTGAGCAGTGTGATGCGCTGCGTTGCGCTACTATACACATCGTCGGTTCCATCGGAGGCTTTGCATATTCTCCATAGATTGGGTCTGGCTAATCCTGTCATTCGTTGCGTAGCCTTGGGGTGCTGTCTCTTGGGGGTTCATCAAACAAACTGTTCGGTTCTGCTCCTTTGTGGGTGCGGAGCCCCTAAAGTCTATCGTGTTTCCTTCCTTCCCCCCTCTCTTCTTTCCCAGGTGCCCCAGGCTCCGGGTCGCCTTTTATTTTTTGTAGATACAATAAATGCTTCTTTTTGGCAGCTGGTTTCGGAGCCTCTGGCACACGTCAGACTCTGAGGCGCTATATTGGTTTCGTGGCGAAAAACTCATATAAAAGTGATTTGGAGAATTTCGAAAATGCTCGATCATCTGTTCCTCCCTTTAAAGAATATAAAAAAGAGAGAAATGCAATCTAGAGGCGAAGAGGGGAAATGTATTCAGTGTGCGGGGAGGAGAGCATGACGGGAAATCCAAGAATTACTACTGCGGGGGTGGGGGGGGGGGATTGGGGGTGCGAGGGACAAAGAAGACTGGGGCGGAGAGAAGTGCACTTCAAGCGGCCCCCACAGGTGCCGGGACACGGGGGGCACCCCAGGGACTATCCTAACATGCCTCCATCTACCATTATACCCTAAGGTGGAACACACTCGACAGGTTTAACCCCTTCTGCTCGGATTGTGCTGTTATTAACATTGTATGGGTAATAATGATGAACAGTGACAGCTGCCCCCTCTAGCCCCGCCCACCCAGGAACCCATGCACTAGGGTCACGACGGCGACGGTGTCGTCACTTCTTACGTCACGACGAGGGTGGCGAAGGTACCGGTAATTGTGTGACGCCAAACAAAGGTCGTTGGACATTTTAAACCCTTATGAAAAGATTTCAGGCAGAGATTTAAGAAGTGCGTGTTGGTCCTCTAAATGGAGTGTGACGTAAAGAGTGTAGGCAGCAATCCATTCCAAGAGGCGTGGCCTAAGACCGGTAAGCTGAAGTCCTGTCCTCCCCCTGGTGCATCAGCGAGCAATACTTCGGAACCTCCTTCGAGGCTCTTGTTACCGCATCCAGACGTCACACTGCACCTACAACACATCGCACTGCACCTACAAGCACCATAAAGAAGGCAGACCTATTGGCTTCCCCAAGGCTTCCTAACAGTGACAGATAACATAGTAGCGCTTTAAAAGAAATAAAATAATGCTGTTTAAATGGTTTGTGTAATACTGGGACAGATCACCCCATCTGACAGTCTTACAGTGCCTGCACTTATATACAAGGACAGAGCAAAGGCAAAAGTATGCCTCTCTTAAGTACCTGTGAAGAGAAGGCAAGCTGTGTGCCTTTGTTTCCCCTCTTGTGCATTTGTGCAAGTGTGAGGTTCGAGGGCTCACCTCCAGTCACGATATTCTAATAAAAGAAGGCCTGATGGCCCCATAACTTCGGCTAAGCTGGAGGTGAAAAAGCCCCCGCGCTGCCTGCACGTTGCTGCTGGAAATGGAAAGCAGACAGGGTGCAGGCGCTGCTGAACCTGTCCTGGAGTGTTACACTGGGACGGGTTCAACATATTTCTGTGGGGCCCAACTTACTGGCAGGGGGACTGCATCCACCCTGTGAAAATAGTGGGTGGACGGCGTGTACCCCGACTTGTGCCCTGGTAACACATGTATTTGTCACGGATCTTGGCGCTGAATAACAGATGTTTACTGTTACCCAACTCAATGGTACGCATTTTATCGACCTCAGATGGATGAAAGGCTGAGTGGACACGCTGGGATTTAAGCCTGTGACCATGAGGTCGAACACAGGCCCCTCCAGTGGATGTTTTAGTCCACTGAGCTACCAGACCTGGCTTCATGGGTAGTAATTATTTTGTGAATAATTAGATCTGAAAATGTGTCAGTTCTGAAAATATGAGATAGGTCTGTGGGGAGTGGGGAGCAGTGGCTGTGTGAGTGTCTTAGTAACTCCTGTTCTTCCCTTCACCACACTTTCCTCCACTGTCTCTCTGTTGGGACTTATACCCATTCTCTTTAGGCCTGGGCAGAGTTTGCGTATTGACCAAGAAACTCCGCAGCGCTATGCAGAGTTCCGCAAGTGACGGAGTGCATCAGGCCATGCTATTTGCGCTGATTTTTAGCCCCAGATGTTTGTCCCTCGCAGGAAAATCAGCGTGAACGTCCCCATGCGCAGCGCAAGAGGGTGCGGCTTCTTTCTTCTGCTTGAGTAAATGTTCGACTTGAGTGGAAGCTTTCTCAATGTGAACTGAAAGTTGCTCACTGCGAGCGGTCACGACCATCCACAACTGCCCACGATGAGAAATCTCGCTGGGAGGTGGTCTAGTTTTTGATTTTCCTCACTCACCAACTTAACATTGGTGAGTGTGAGTGAGGAAAAAACTCCAACTCTGCGTGCTCCGTGGAGTGCACAAAACTCAGCAAACTCTGTGTACGGAGTGGAGTTCACCGCCTAGGCCGAACAGCTCATTGATATTCGCTGTTACCATATCTCACACCTCATCTCTTTCGTCTTGTGCACCCTCTTTTCATTCTCTCCTGGATGTATTTCCTTGCATCTCCTGCACTTTTTCACCCCAAACACACAACACGCCCCTCTCCTGTAAACACTGTTTAGGTCTCGCCTACTCCATTCCACAGGAATGAGTATGCGAGTCTAATGCAGCTAAACCACTACTTAAACCCAAGGCTCTCAAAAGGCTCCCAAAAAGTGGATTTCGAGAAGTGCACGTCCTCGTGCACGAGCTTGCCCAAGCCTTCTGCCTATCAGCCTCCCTCCCACCTCCCCCCTAATTGCTTTAACTTTCACGGCCTCGAGGCCGTGAGCTACTTGAAAGAGATCCGCTCCGCAGCTAATCTGACATCAGCCTCTCTCCCCCCTCCCACCTCCCACGGCCGTCCTTTCTGCCCACCTCGCACACCACATACGAGCTTGCCCCACCACATAATGTGCACAGTGGTTATTTTTGACAGTGTGCGATGCTTTGCACAATATTCCAGTGCATGTTTCTGTTTGTTTTAGCTCGCCAAAGCGCACGTTTTCTTCATCTGCCTACCTAGTAATGCTTCTCTTCCTCCCTGCCTTGTCTCGCCCGTGTGGCTCTCCCCTGCGCCCTTCCATTATGCGCTCTCCCGAGTGTGCTCCCCCAACCCACGCTGCTTTCATGTCTGCGTCCTTCTCAAGCTCCACCTTGCTATTGCATGTTTGCTCTCCCTGCACCATCTATATTGTTCTCTAGCTTCTGGTACCCATTTACTTCTGCCCTCCAATGTTGCTTCAGCCACTCTCAGGCTCACCTCCTGCTCCCCCTCTCACAATGCGCGTGCACTCCCCCCACCCCTCCCATTTGTTCTCTATTCTTGTATTTGTTCACGGCTGCCAGGCCGTGACACCACATAAAAGGGCTTCTCCCAGTGTGCGCTCTGCGGCTTCTCCTCCCATAATTATGCATGGCCGGCTGTCCGGCCGTGCTCTGCGGCTTCTCCTCCCAAAATTATTCATGGCCGGCCAGCCGGCCGTACTTTCAGTTTCCCGGCCGCCCCCTACTTCCCATGCATGTCTTGTTTGACGAAATGTTACTCAATGACCTTGCTTTAAACAAGAATGCCCTTAAGACTTTCTAAACAGGCTTATTCTGCCACCCTTATTCTGCTGCTAAGTGCTGTTAGTTTAACTCGCATGAAGTCACATTGCGTAAAGAGAAAGGCTATATCCAAGTGAGTGCTTTACCCATCACCCACTGAAACTGCTGACCTGTTGCTCCGGCATGTACACAAGAGTGGCATACGCTACGCACTACGATCGCTGCATTGTATGTGGCCATATTGCTTGTGCTGTTTACTTCTGCTAGCACTCCGTACTGTCACCAAGCTAGCTCACAGGGAGTCTCTTGTGTGCTTTAGCCTGCAGTTTATCTATGTAAACATCCCACGCATTCCGCCGGGGCACCACCCCCTGCTGCACAGACAGTGTTCTCTGCGTTACCGTTTTGACAGCCGCCCACTCAGCCAGAGTCCTAATGTCGGGGCGGGAGTGGACTTCCGGGGTATATCTTCACAGCGCTTCAATGGTGCAAACCCTAGTTTCTCTTGTGCAGCAATGTGCCAGAAGCGCGTCCCTGCCTCGTCTTCCCAGCGCACACACCTACTCACGCCACTGAGCATCAGCGATGAGTGGTAATACGACCCAAAGGTGAGCAGAGGAAATTGCCAGTGCCCACCACACCCAGCGATCATAGTGCGTAGATCGTAATGGCTTCTGGTAACACAAAGGCACCCAAGTGACTTACGACACACTTAATATGGCCAACAGCAAATACATGCAAACAATACATTCTGCAGGACCGCTGCTGCCCACCGCAACACATGCATTGATGTCAAGAAATGGAAAAAAACACTGGTAAATGTAAGCATAACTGTATAATAGCTTTACTGTCTTTTTGGATTTTTAAATTACCTTACAATTGTGGCGTTGGTGAATCGATTTTGGTGCATCCTACCACTGCCTGCCACTGTTATCATAGCATACTGATCATTAAAGATGCTGACTCTCAAAGGCCCAGATCTTTAACATCGGGTGAAAGTAGCTTGTAAATATAGTCATCTCGTGCTCTCGTTATTCCTCATTACAGAAAACAAAAGAATGCTAGCTAATGGGACAGCAATTTACCATTTTTTACCGGTTTCCTATTCTAGTTTGCTTTTGTAGCTGAAGACTTAGATAGATATCTTGTACACTTTGATACGCAAGACCCACAGCACTCACAGTGATTACACCATTCTCGAGGTGCCTTCCACAGGTGAGTGCCATTTAAATAGGTGATAACACGCATTATTCCCTGTTTGTCTCCACATCCACTAGTTTGAACACATTTCCTCGGACCTTTCTATCGGACAGCCGTGTTGTGTTGACGTTAATATAGAACTCTGTGACTGCCTGTGCCTTGCATTAAATACATTAATTAATGCGATCAAAGGCAAGCTTGTTGATATTAGACATGTGACACCCTGCATTGTCACAATCTAATATCAACATGTCGACATGTGATACAGTTGTTATACAGAAAGGCATTTTGCCTTGGAGCTGCTTACTTCTGAAAGCTAAAACGTCTTTATAAACACACACACAACCACACACACAACCACACACACATACAACCACACACACAACCACATACACAACCACACACACACACACAACCACACAAACACACACAACCACACACAACCACACACACCCAACCACACACACACAACCACACACACACAACCACACACACACAACCACACACACAACCACAAGCACAACACACACAACCACAACCACACGCAACCACACACACACAACCACACACACAACCACACGCACAACCACACGCACAACTACACCCACAACCACACACAACCACACTCCCAACCACACACACAACCATACACACAACCACACACAACCACACACAACCACACACACAAGCACAACCACACATACAACCACACACACAACCACACCATCAGTGCACAGTTTCACCAGGCACAGACACCATCAGTCGTCAGTGCATGCTTTCACCGGGCACAAACACCACCAGCTGTCAGTGCACACTTTCACCGGGCACAAACAACACCAGCCGTCAGTGCACGCTTCCACCAGGCACACACCACCAGCCGTCGGTGCACGCTTTCACCAGGCACACACACACCACCAGCCATCAGTACACGCTTTCACCAGTCACACACACCACCAGCCGTCGGTGCACGCTTTCACCAGGCACACACCACCAGCGTCAGTGCACGCTTTCACCAGGCACACACACCACCAGCCGTCAGTGCACGCTTCCACCAGGCACACACACCACCAGCCGGCAGTGCACACTTCCACCACAGCACCACTCAGCACCACCACAGCACTACTCAGCACCACTACAGCATCACTCAGGGGCACCACAACATCCCTATGCGCTACAACAGCATCACTGAACGCCACAGCATCACTTGTCCCCAAAACAACATCACTCAGCACCACCACAGCATCAATCTGTGCAACCATTCAACAACAACTGGTTCAAATATTTTATGTCAATGTTTCAAGCTTTATTACGAATGTCATAAAAAGATGTTAAATGTTTTCACTTCTGTTCTTGTTAAAACATTGTGATTTGTCAGATCAATACATGTAAGACAGGGAAAAACTAAACATGTACCTTTACTAATGCTATAGATGTAACATTTGCTAACTTTATAACTATTGGCATTTCTAATAACAAAATTAATACTTTTATATTTTGAAAAACAAACAAAAATTAAAAAATGTTTACATTTTACACACTAAAAGCTCAAACTTTTCTATTGCGAGACCTATTGCATTGCAAATGCTTGTTTCCTTTTACTTTCGCACTGTCAATATAGCGACAACTAAGTAACTCTTTTACTTTCTCACTGTCAGTATTTCGACTGCTTTGCACCTCCTTCACGCCATTTTCACATAAAATCACAATTACAGATGGCTCAGGTGAGCATTGCGTTCTCTCTGATCTGTAGAGAGGCCAAGGATTGGATGAGCACGTGAACTGAGCACCTTTAGGGACCAGTGGCTGGCACTGTGAGAAACTCGCTCTGCTTTCAGCCTCAACCCCAGAGCTCGGATGCTATAAACACCCTTATACTCCCACCAACCCCTCCTCCCCCTCACCACAAGCTGCTCAACCCACCTGGACACTTGAGGAGACTCAGCACAAGGGTGCACAAGAATAATGTGCCGCAAAAAGCTACAGAGGCACTACATCCTGGAAACGGCAACCATGTAGAGCTAAGAACATAAAAAGAGGCTCGTCTGAAAGTCAGTTTTTTATTAGTGCGGGGTCTGAGACCTGGAAGGACCCGCCCCACTTAAAGTCCTGATTTTTGGTATTTACCAGGCGATAGTTTTGTAGATTAACTGGTGGAAATGTTTTATGTTTCTGCTGGTTATTCTACAAATTACCCAGAGGAAGCAAGCACGGCAGAAAAGGCTGGCAGTGACGGTATTTTCAGATCTGACCTTTCTGAGTGTTTGCAGTCGGATTCAAAATCGAATCAAGGTTCCCCTGTCGGAGTCTGCGGCAGAGGCGCGGGTGCATTGATTTGTAATTACCTTCACGCTGTCGGGCAACATCGGGAAGTCCGATCTAAGAGAAGGAGCCGGATTGTATCAACTTTGCCTGGTTATGCAATAACATAAAACCTGTATTTGTAAAGCGCACGTTCACCTTGAAGGGTATCTTGGCGCTGAATAACAGATGTTTATTGTTAACCAGCTCAATGGCACTCATTTTATCGACCTCAGAAGGATGAAAGGCTGAGTAGACCTGCTGGGATTTGAACCTGTGACCATGAGTACAAGCACAGACCCATTAGGACGCATCAATCCACCAGCCACCGCATGACAAGCCGCCATCGCACCTCACAACACATTTCGGTTCTAGGACGTCCATAGGACGGAAGCCCGCGGAGTGGAAGATAATGGATGGGGGAGGCTGCCACCCCCTCCCATCACCAGTAGGTGGGGTGGGGAGTACCAGTTGGGGCAGTGAGGGGAGGTAGCTGGGTGAGGAAGGCCAACTTGGAAACTGGCGCTGGGGTGTGCTATGTTCCCAAGCTTTTTTAATTTTACCAAGACAGTTCCCATGCTTTTTGCTAATGAACCCATGCCTTTTGGGGAGGCGGCCATCTTGCACTGTGAAGCCAGAAACAAGCCTTCCCGCCAAGACGCCTGCAGCCAGAACATGGGCAATTACTTGGTGTGCAGGAGTAACGCTGCTTGGGGACAGGAGTAGGACTCTGAGTCCTATTATCCTTTTTGAGATTTACTATAAGGGTGAATGGGCCCTTTCAATTAAACAAGCACTGGCAATGCCCCTAAATCTGGCTTCTAAGTGACAGTGTTTATCACTCACTGGTGCGAGTAGTCACTCAAAGTCACACATGCACTCTTTCACTCATTCTTGCACTCATTCATCCAATCACGTCTCTGCTGAGTCATTCTTGCATTCACCCACTCACCCATCCACAATAAAGCATTAATTCCCCCCTATGAATCAGTTTGTGCAAGAAAAAATCTATATAAATAAAAATGTAACTGTTCGTTTGTTCAAAATCTCAAATCTCCGAAAGTTCTACACCGATTGGTTTGAAATTTTGACACAACGTTGCATTCGAATACGTGCATGTTTTTGTATACACAAAGTTGGATTTGAATACGCGCATTTCGAATACGCACGTGTTTTTAATCGAAAGCACAGACACATAAAAATGTCAATGTGCATTTGATAAAAATCTTAAATCTACGAAAGTTCTTCCCTGACTGATTTGAAATTTTGACACAACATTGAATTCGAATAAGCGCGTGTTTATATATACACAAAGTTGGATTTGAATACGCGCGTGTCAAATTCGTGCATGTTTTTAATTTTAAAGGACGAACAGACCCTATCGATTGGGTTGCTGCGCAACAACTACAATAGGCGCATAGAGACACTAGTCTACATATATGAGGATGGACAGTTGGTGTCAGGATGGCAGACCGGGAAGTGGTGGAGGGAGGGGGGAGGAGTTGGTTCACTTGGCAACATTAAGAAAGGACGCATAGAGACAATAGTCTACATATATTAGGATGGACAGTTGGTGTCAGGATGGCACACCGGGAAGTGGATGGAGGGAGGGGGGAGGAGTTGGTTCACTTTGCAACATTAGCGCGTGTTTATATATACACAACCTTGGTTTCGAATACATGCGTGTCCAATACGAGCGTGTTTCTAATCAAAAGGCCAAACAGACCCTATTGATTTGGTTGCTGCACAACAAATACAATGGACGCATATAGACAATAGGCTACATATATTAGGATGGACAGTTGGTGTCAGGATGACAGACCGGGAAGTGGGTGGAGGGAGGGGGGAGGAGTTGGTTCACTTTGCAACATTATCGCGTCAGACCGGGAAGTGGGTGGAGCGAGGGGGGAGGAGTTGGTTCACTTGGCAACATTAAGAAAGGACGCATAGAGACAATAGTCTACGTATATTAGGATGGACAGTTGGTGTCAGGAAGGCAGACCGGGAAGTGGGTGGAGGAAGGGGGGAGGAGTTGGTTCACTTTGCAACATTAGTGCATGTTTATATATACACAACGTTGGATTTGAATACGTGCGTGTCTAATACGCGCGCGTTTTTATTCTAAAGGATGAACAGACCCTATTGATTTGGTTGCTGCGCAACAAATACAAGGAACGCATATAGACAATAGTCTACGTATATTAGGATGGACAGTTGGTGTCAGGATGGCAGACCGGGAAGTGGGTGGAGGGAGAGGGGAAGGAGTTGGTTCACTTTGCAACTTTAGCGCGTGTTTATATATACACAACATTGGATTCGAATACGTGCGTGGCTAATACGCGCATGTTTTTATTCTAAAGGATGAACAGACCCTATTGATTTGGTTGCTGCCCAACAAATACAAGGAACACATATAGACAATAGTCTACGTATATTAGGATGGACAGTTGGTGTCAGGATGGCAGACCGGGAAGTGGGTGAAGGGAGGGGGGAAGGAGTTGGTTCACTTTGCAACATTAGCGCGTGTTTATATATACACAACATTGGATTCGAATACGTGCGTGGCTAATACGCGCATGTTTTTATTCTAAAGGATGAACAGACCCTATTGATTTGGTTGCTGCCCAACAAATACAAGGAACACATATAGACAATAGTCTACGTATATTAGGATGGACAGTTGGTGTCAGGATGGCAGACCGGGAAGTGGGTGAAGGGAGGGGGGAAGGAGTTGGTTCACTTTGCAACATTAGCGCGTGTTTATATATACACAACATTGGATTCGAATACGTGCGTGGCTAATACGCGCATGTTTTTATTCTAAAGGATGAACAGACCCTATTGATTTGGTTGCTGCCCAACAAATACAAGGAACACATATAGACAATAGTCTACGTATATTAGGATGGACAGTTGGTGTCAGGATGGCAGACCGGGAAGTGGGTGAAGGGAGGGGGGAAGGAGTTGGTTCACTTTGCAACATTAGCGCGTGTTTATATATACACAACGTTGGATTTGAATACGTGCGTGTCTAATACGCGCGTGTTTTTATTCTAAAGGATGAACAGACCCTATCGATTTGGTTGCTGCGCAACAAATACAAGGACCGCATATAGACAATAGTCTACGTATATTAGGATGGACAGTTGGTGTCAGGATGGCAGACCGGGAAGTGGGTGGAGGGAGGGGGGAGGAGTTGGTTCACTTTGCAACCCGAACAGACCCTATCAATTTGGTTGCTGCGCAACAAATACAAGGGACGCATATAGACAATAGTCTACATATATTAGGATGGACAAAAACATATTGTATACCCACAGGCATTGTGAAATTAAACATACTAGAAACGTGCGCTTACTCTTTTCTTTCTCTTCCATTTAACCAGACTGAGCCACAGCAACACGTCGCCGGGTACAGTTAGTAAATTAATAAAATTAGAAAAAAGAAAACATGATGTGATTTATAAATGGCAGGAGAATGCTGGCAATAAAACAATAAAATATACATAACATTAGGTGGCTGCCATATATGGTATTGTATTTGGGGCCCAATTGTGAGCGCTGAAGAGTCATTGCACTTGATAAAATGAAATCATATACTGAAGTTTTTGTAATTCATTGGAGTCAACATTTATGAGCAAACGTGGGTAACATGCACACTCTGGTGCTTATCATCAGACCAAGATTTGTATGTCCCGCTGTTTACCAGGCATTTCCACCCATTAAAATTCAGCTGGTTCATGGACTTTATTGCACCTGACAATTACAAGCTGCAATGAACAATGAACAGCTTACAGGTGGAATTCCTGAGCAAAAAGATCTTTGTTCAGTCTCTGTAGTTTACCAGGGACTCATAATCAGGACCGCCGTGTATTGCTTTTTTACCGTTCCAACACAGCCTCCACATTTTGAAATATCACAGCGGCCATCTTAAAATGGAAAAACATTGATACACTATGGACAATACCATTCCAAGAGGGTCACCCAGTTTAAAGCATTGGCCACATGGGGTCCAGTGCACTGGGGATATAATGAGAGGCGAGTGAGTGGCCCATCAACACTGTCTGGCAATCTGCGGTTCACTCTGAAAGCAACAAAGCAAAACTTCGGGAGTTGATGGAAGAAGCAGGTATAGACCCAACCCCACTTGATCTTTTAAGGTGCCTCTATTGGGACTCAACTGTTGAAGTTTGCTCTACTCAAACTCATGATTGCACGCCTTCCGGACGGGTTTTAACAGGGGTAACCCAATGTATATTGGCACCCTTTCTATTCTTGTTTTATGTCAATGCTCTAAGCTTGGTTTTAGCTTCTAGCACCAAAGATGTACCCAAAATAGTTCCTCATCTGCTCCCCGTACTTTTGTACACAGACGACGCGGTCCTTACTGCAGGCCGAGCCAACGGACTACTGGCCCTTTTAAATGGCTTTAATGATTTTATAAGGGATATAAACCTGAAGGTCAATCATAATTAATCATTTATTTTGACTTTGGTCCAAAAAAATCCCGCTCCAAAAGTGTTTTTATTGGGGAGCCCCTATCACCAAGATATCTAATTTTTATTATTTGGACATCATGTTCGAAGCCAACTTGACTTGGGACAGGGTTACCCAGAGAATCCAGAAGATGGGGGCATTGTGTGAATTGATCATTAACTTTGCAAAAAAGCTAAGCCGTAAACCCCTCAAAGAGATGTCCATATTATATAGAATCAAATGTCTCTCAGTCAGTACATATGAGCAGGGGTATGGGATATGCAAGATTGGGTACTGTGCAGGCCACCCGAAATAAAGTCTTGTGTAGGCTCCTGGCAATCCCCAAAACCAAGACAAGTTTTATCTCACATCATGAACTGGGTTTAGGTTATCTGGAGGATGAAGTAAGTCCTATTTTATTATGGTTGGAAGTCAGGGCTACTCCCGAGGTGAGTTTCTCCTGCAAAGTCTTAGAGGGCTGCCTTAACCTAAGTAATATGTCAGCTATTTCCTGGCTGGCATATGTTAAGAACACCCTTCGAGATCTGGGTTTGAGCGCTCTTTCGATGCTCCCGGCAGTATTGGTCCCATGCTGAGGAGTTAGTAAAACACATGGACCTCATTTATGAAAAGTGACGCATCGCTGCGTGAAAACAGCAATGCGTCACTTTTCACTGCGCCCTCCTTGCAACACCAATGATGCGTCATATTTACAGTATGACGCATCATGTCGCAAGGGGTTACAGATATGTCAGTATTTCTGACGTATCTGTATGGCGCAAAAGTGATGCATTGCTGGGGTGTGTCACAAAAGTGACGCAACTCCAGCAATGTATCCTTTCACATTGGGCAAGCCCCATGTGGAAGGGCCTGCGTCAGTCTTACGCCTGCTGTGAGGCAGGTGTGAGAAAGTGACGCATTTGTGTCCTAGAAGTGGCGCAGTCAAATCTTATTGATTTCACTGCATCACTTCTATGACCCTGTCTTGCGTCAGAACGCCCCCCCTGCATACATTATACCTGGCGTAAGTATAATGTAGCGCAGGGGTTTACAAAGTGACGCATATAACTAGATGCGTCACTTTGTAAACATGGTGCATCAAGGAGCATTTTTTACGCTGCCGGTGCGTCACAAAAAGTGATGTACCAGCGGCGTAAAAGTGACGCACGCCCTCATAAATGAGGCCCCAGGTTCCTTGCTGACAGGGAAAACATTTAGAAAAGTAAAGTCCCTTGGCATGGATTCTATTCTCCAATAGGTCCCAATTTCAACTACCTCAGGTATGGAGCCGTACTTATCTTGGATAGACAACGAGAGCCAAGATTTTATCTCTGGTCTCATAGCTTATGCAGTCTCAGATGCCCTGAAGTTATAGAAGGCCCTGTATCACATGCCAGAACAGGTCTAATCCTTCCTGTATTAATCCTTTTACTGTAGTAATGGTGGATAAACTAGTGAAGCGGGTGTTAAGGTGAAGGCTGGTGAAAAGAAGCATGCACAGCTAACATAAAACAAAGGCCCTTCACATATGCGTAAGTGCGATTCACTTTGTAGGTGTCTTTCCCCAGTCAGGTTCTTGGTTTTCCTCTGTGCTGTCTGTCTGACTCAGTCTCAACCCAATCCACACGGTAGTTTATGCTTTTTTGCCCACTGTACTGCACTTTAAGTTCTTATTTTTACGCCCTCAAAAACAAAACAAAACAAAACAAAAAAAAACCATGTCAGAAGCCACTCTCTTGCATTGCAACAAGCACTTGAGCTCAAACAGATTCTGTGCATTTGCACATTGGCTACTGCAATGCAACCCCACAGTTGAGGTTGACCCTCTGGGCACAGTTTTCAAAGGCACACTAGGTTGCTTATAATCGTTACACAAGTTCAAATCAATAAGTTCAACCAAACAAGTTTTTTTTTAATTTTTAATGATCATTCTTCTCATGATCACAAAACTTTTTTCAATGTCCAATCTCTGGATCTTTCAAAATTCGTTCAAATATACAGTATTCACCGAAACATTCTTGCCCAATGCATTTCGGGCGATCAAAAAGCGCCCTTCGCCAGGGCCTTGTTGCGGTGAACTTCAGCAGCTACGGGTCAATCATCGATTCTACGTGTGGTACAGTGAATCATGCATCAGATGTTGGAACAGCCATCTCGCGGCTTTGTTTCAGGGAAGTGAAGTCGCGACCATTCTCACATTAAGTTTATCGTTCTTCAAATGCAGGTGGAAAATGTTTTTGCATCTCTTACCTATCTGTACTCTAGCTAGCATTTTAAATAAATAAGTCATGCTCAACTGGATTTCCTCCAGCAAGCACACTTCAGCTGAATGCCCCACATAAAGTTGATTTCCTTGCTCAGAATTGATTGGGCATGTGCCCCACTGCAGCCCAGTAGTTGTAAACTAAGGACCGGTGTAAGACATGGGGACATCCTCAGCCCCATCCTACCACACCTTGCATGACTGCTGGGCTTGGCCGCAGTCTAGTTGGCTTTTGTGAGGTCCATCACAACCTGGGTGTGGTCAATAAAGGGGTCTCTTTAAGGCCAGCTGATATCACTGGTGCGTGCACATAGAGTTAGCTAACCTTTGCAGTGTAGTTCCTATATTCCCAATAGGCTCTGCGCATTGGAATAATATATCCGATAGATTAGACGTAGGTCTGAGGTCAACTAGGTCTCTGTCGAATATACTAAACTTAATAGTGAGTGCCAGCTAGCTCAGAGGTCACTAGAAACTTTCTCGAATTCACAAGAAGGGATTAGTTTCTGACAACCGCATAAACAGATCAACTTTGTTTCCTCAAGAATCAGAAATATATCTCTCAGAGTCCCAGAAACAGTAGATTAGTATTTCACTCAGTCAATCGTGCATGCTTCGTTTCTACAGAGTTGCAGATAAATAGAGAGACGGGCGTTTTAAATAAAAAGGTTCTTTCTCATGCAAGAGAAGTGAACTGCTACAATCGTTAGGCAGACTGTAAAGTATAATGCGTACAGCGAGAATAGTATTATAAAATAATACTGTAGAAGCATGGTATGGTTTCTAAGCCATATAAAAATACATACATAAATACACAGACTAAAATACTCAACTGGTGCTTCTAAAATATGCCTACCCCAATGTACCTAACATAAGTCTAGTACGCGGGAAGAAGTATTGTGTAGCATAGGTTTTAGTTTTTTTTGCCAAGAATCTACCAAAGGTTTCTCTAGGTTCTAATCAGCTCAATACCTTTGTTTATAATGAAGGAGGTCTGGTATATCTGTCTTGGGACTCGATTCCCAAACACCCCGCAAGGAGAGCTTGGAAACACTGGAGCTGGATTCTCATCAGGAGAAGAGCAGCTTCTTGATCAGTGCGTCAGCTGGAGAGTCAGCTTCCTTCGGCACTTGCTGAAGCGAGCTGCGTCGGGCAAGTAGGTCTTCAAACTTCTCCGAACCACAGTATTTTGCTATAGCAAGTGAAGGTATATTTATACCTTGAAGTTGTTTAGGAATGCCACAGTTTGACGTAAAGTTGGGCATATGAACGTCATAATGAACCCCTTGGGAATAGTTGTTTATTGTAAAACTAACTGAGTTCTTGGAGAAATCAATATTCAAGGAAGGGGAAGTCCCTAACTGCTTAAGCCGATTTTCCAAAAAATCGTTGTGACATTTGGTAAGGGTGGAAGTAGCCATGCCTGTATTTGGATAGCATGGGCTATGCCTAAATAAAGGATTGATTTCTATGCCTATGTAAGGGCAATGTGAATTGTACCTAGATAAGGACATGAATCAGGAAAATTCACTCCGAGATTAAAACACCACACAACACCTTGCCGTCTATTACTTCCAGGAAGAGCTCAACTTACAGAGCATCTGGTTCTTCCTCCATCGTTCCTAGTTCTTGAAGACATTAATACCAAAAAGGCGATCTTTATTCCGCTGTTGTAGACCTTGTTCTTCAGTGAAGCTGCCTGTGGAATACACCTCCCCAAACCCCTCTCCCACAGCCAGCTTTTCAACTCAATATATTTGGAAGTAGACTAACTCCTTGAAGGACCTAAGGCATCTTATCCCAAGTCTGCATCCTCCCTGTGTGATGTTTGTCCTGTGTTGAGTCAGGTCAGCCTCTAGTAAAGGTAGACTGGTTTATTCTTTCAGGAGTTCTGGGGTGTCAGGTGAACCTCACAAAGCTTGGAATGACCCCAAAACTTGTCTTGATAACAACTGGCCCATTAAACTGGGATCTCTCCAAACCCCTGCTTGTGCAAGGATTGCAACTGTAAGTGGTGAGTGTATTGTATCCAGAAATTACCAGGTGTGAGAAAGAGTTCAGCAGATCAAACCTGGTGGAACGTAACAAGGGAAAATATTCCGGAATTGCCGGAACGTGCAGATTGTGCTGCAATAGCCACCAAAAGCTGCATTTTTTTTTTTTGTTAAACATTTTTTATTGCAGTGTTATGTACAATATACAGTGCCGTATTTAGGGTCTTATAAGACAGAGTCGCTGTTCTCCCATCGCATTCCAGACGCTTCGTACACAGCCATTCAGCCCACATCCCGGAGGCAGGGCGGCGTAACTCTGTTATGCGTTGCCATCTGGACTGGGCCGTCCGCTGTAGTCAACACAGAAGGTCCTCCACCCTCTGCTTTTCTCTTTTGTGTTACGTGCCTCACTGCTGGTCTATAAAGGATGTACATGTTCCACTGTGGGGTCCCCCTGTGCTTATCTCCCCTCCCCTTCCCCCCCCCGGTGTCTGCGTCTGTGCTCGGTGCAATCATGTGTGCCTATACTGTGGGATTTCGGAGCTTCCGTGGTTTACTGTGTGTGTGTGTCCTGCGGTGGTGCTGGGGCTATGACCGTCGCCGCTGGAGTTGCCATGCCCTCCGTCTCCTCCTCCCCCTCCTCTTCCACTGCGCTATCCCTCAGTGCCTGTACTAGTATTTCCCATGCCATTGCTGCATCCTGCGCCTTCTCGTCTGAGCTACGGCGGGCCAGTTGGTATCTTATCGTGCTCTCCGCTGTCGCCCATTTCAAGAATTCATTTATCCATCGCCTATGTGTTGGCCCCGCCTTCGACTTCCACCCCTTGGTCAACTCTCTCTTCGCTATGAGTAGGCCCATGTCTATGAATTTACTTGATAGTTTGTTTTTGCGCGTATGAGGGAACCAAAGCAAAATGGTGACCGCACTGTCATACTGTAGTTCCCTTTCTGCTACTGCATTCAGGGTGTCTCCTATTTCCCTCTAATACTCTTGTAAGCAGGGGCAACTCCTTAGCATGTGTACTAGGTCTGCCCTTACTTGGTTACATCTGGGGCATGCTGTGTCTTCCACGTGAAAGTACGTTGCTATTTTACTCGGGGTGAGGTAAGCCCTGTGGAGGATATAGAGGTGTATCAGTTGGAAACGTGCATTCCTGGTGCTCTTCCTGGCTCTCCGCACCAGCTGGGACCATGTCGTGTCCGGGATTTCTAATTGTAGGTCTGCCTCCCATTTATTCTTTAGTGGTGTAAGTGGTAGTAGGGTTTCCGTGTGCATTCTGCGATAGAGACATGTAACTGCTTTAAACGTTCCTGCAGCCATCATTGTGTATTGGCACGCTAGTGTCGTCGCGGGTTCTATCAGGCCCTCCCCCCAGTGCGCCTGTATGGCTCTCACCACCGCCGCGTGTAGTAAGTAGTCACCCCTCGGGAGGTCGTACCGCTCCTGCAAGGCCTGGTATGGGAATAATACCCCGTCCTCATATAGATCCCCTATCATCTGTAACCCCGCCTCTTCCCAGAGACGTAGCCTCGACCAGTCCCCGCCATGTGGGAGTGCCGTCACCATGCCCAGCGGGATTTCGGGTGCATACGGGTGACCTGGTCCAGGTCGCTTTTGCGAGCGGTTCCAACATAATCGAAGGGTCCGCTCCTCTTGGGGCAGCCCTCTTAGCAGTAATCGTTGTTGCAGGGTTATATACGCCAGGACGTGGTGAGGGGTGCCATTCTCCCTCTCCTGCTCCGGGCCGCGGTACACTCTCGCTATTTCTTGTGTGAAGAATTGCAGTTGAGCTGCCAAGTAGTAGAGCTAAAAATCCGGGACAGCCAGGCCACCCTCATCCTTAGGGCGGGTTAGCGTCGCCAGTGCAATCCTGCGCCTACCCGTTCCCCATAAAAAGGACACCAACATCGATCTCAGTTGTTGGAATAGCGCTCCGGGTATCCATACGGGGAGAGTCCGAAAGAAATATAAGAGTCGCGGCAGGGCCACCATTTTTAGAAGTGCAACCCGGCCCGCCATTGAAAGGGGCAGGGTGGCCCAGAAGGACATACTACCCCGCAATGCGCGAATGCAGCGACCTTCGTTACAGTCTAGGAGGTCCGCCGGTTCGTGGTATATGTGCACCCCCAGGTAACTCAGACAGTGGGGTTCCCATCTAAGGTTCGGGTGAGGTGATGGGCACACCTCCCCCCTCCGTAGAGGGAAGAGGCAGGTTTTCATCCAATTGACCCGCAGTCCTGATATCTCGCCAAAGCGCGCCAGTAGTCTCTCTGCGCCCTCCACAGCTTCCTCCGCATTGTCTAAGAAGAGGAGGAGGTCGTCTGCATATAAGGAAATGTAATGTTGGGCCCCTCTGAAGACTAACCCGTTGTAATGTTCACCCCTTCTAGCCATAGCTGCAAGAGGTTCCACCGCAAGTGCAAACAGCAGGGGGGAAAGTGCACACCCCTGTCTGGTTCCCCGAGTCACCTCGTATTGGTCTGAAACCAAGGGTCCGACCCTCACTCTAGCTTTCGCTGAAGAGTAGAGCACCTTCGTCCACTGTATGTATCCCTCACCTAGGCCAAACCCCTGCATCACCCTGTACAGGTAGTTCCATTCCAGGCTGTCGAAGGCCTTCTCTATGTCGACCGCCAATACTAGAGGGGCTCTCGCATCCGGCGGTGGGTCATCCACTAGCCTGAGTAGTCTACGGACGTGTGTGTCGTGTTTCTTGTGGGTATAAAACCTGATTGGTCTTTATGGACTAGGTCTTGCATATGGGTTAACAGTCTGGAGGCCAGCACCGTGCTTAAGATTTTGTAGTCAGTCGTCAACATGGATAACGGCCTATAGGATGCAGGGTCTGTACTCTCCCTTCGCGGTTTTAATAAAGGGATCATTATGGCTTCGCGCATTGAACGGGGAAGCCTGCCCTCTTCCCTGGCTTCATTATAGATCACTTGAAGTCTCGGGGCCAGTTGATCTAGGTATCTCCCGTAGAATTCAATGGGCAGCCCATCCATTCCTGGTGTTTTGTTACGCGCCATTCGCTTTATAGCTCCTCTTATTTCGGCCAAGTCTATTGGGCCACCTAGGGTGTCAGCCTGTTCTTGCTCTAGTTGCGGGAGCTGCAAATCACTCAGGAAAGCGTCCATTGCTTCAGTTTGGTCCCCTAGCTCAGTGCTATACAACCTCGCGTAATATGACCTGAAACAGTCCAATATTTCTGATTGTGTGGTATGGGTGTGGCCACCATTCCCCTGTAAGGCCAGTATCGGTTGGCTACTCCTATTGGGGTTTGCAAGCCAGGCCAAGATTGTTCCAGTTTTGTCCCTTTCAGCCAGAGTCTTCGTCAAGTATGTCTTATAATCAAAGCTGCGAAGGCGCTCCACCTCTACTGCCACTGCCTCCCGCGCCTCGCTTACTTTCCCATGCAGTTCAAGGTGGTTAGAGCGTTCTAGTTCCACTTCCCTCAGTGTACGCTCAGCCTTATCTAAGTCTCCCACTAATGACTTGCGGACTCCTGCAAATTTCCCTATGCTGTGTCCCCTCACTACTATTTTAAATGCGTCCCATTCTATAGCTCTGGATGAGGCGGTACCCTCGTTCTCCTCAAAATATTGGGTGATCCGATCCCCCAGCTCTGCGCGGAAGGGTGGGTCATCCAATGTGTCCGGCCGTAGCCGCGATGTTGGGATTTTCGAGGGCTCAGTCATCCAATCTAGCGTCAGGAGTAATGGGTTATGGTCAGATATTGTGCGTGCTAAATATTCAGTCCGGGCCACTGCTGCAAGTACCGTTGGAGAGCAAAGGAAGGTATCAAGGCGAACGTGTAGGTCGTGTAGGCTAGAGTAGAATGAGTAATCCCGCTCTTTTGGGTGTTGTGTACGCCAGCTGTCCGTTAGGTCCCATTTTACCTGCCATTCTGTTCTGCACTTCGCCAACCGGTGTACTGGGGAAGCGTGTAGTGGTGGGTATGATCTATCTAGCGTAGTATCTTCTATGGAGTTGAAGTCCCCTCCCATCAGTACAGTACCTGTAAAGTAGCTGTCTAGTACCCTTGAAAGCCTTCCAAAATATGTTGCTTGATCCACGTTCGGCGCGTAGATGCTACTGAGCACTATGTGTCGGCCTCTAAGTAGTCCCTCGACCGCTACATACCTCCCTTCCAGGTCTTCTATGTGCCTAGTTACCTGGAGAGGGACACCCGCTCTCACCCAAATTAACACTCCTCTAGCAAAAGCAGAGTACGTGGAATAGAATAGGTGGCCCCTCCATCTACGCTGGAGCGCTATTCCTTCCTTCTTGGTTAAATGGGTCTCTTGCAGGAATGCTATATGCACTCCGCTACGGACTAAGTAAGAGTGGATTATGTGTCTCCTCACCATCGTATTTAAGCCCCGCACATTCCAGGACGCACATTTTAACGATCCCACATTAGCCATTGTCCCATTGCGTGTAAGGTAGATCTCCAGTAAGTTGTATCCGGACCACAGACTTGACCCCATCCCTACCCATCCCCAACAGTCTCCCCCCCCCTCCCCAAACTACTCCTAGAGACACCCCAACCACTCCAGGCCCCCCCCTCCCCCAGAACAGGACCTAACTGCAAAAGAGTCGCTCCCATCCAAACTATCGAGCAAACGTGCTCTCAAATCTTCTAAATCGTAGTCAATGCTACGGGGGCCTTATGGCCCTGGGGTGCGTACGCTAACCTCTGGAACCTTCAAAAGCCGTCCCCATTCCCCCGCCCCGCAATATGCATCATGACTCACAACATTTCAGTCTTACGGCGGCCTGCTCCAGAGTTCTCTGTAGGCGCTCTAGCCGTCTTCACCCCTGCCAGGTACCATGCCGAGGATTCAGCTCCCGATGATTTCCCCTGACGTCTGTGGTGTGACCTTCGGGCCCCTGGCCCCGCCCAGCTCTGATAGTACAGTGTCCGAGCCAGTGCCCTGGCCCTCTGATCCCGATTCCTTCTCCGATTGGATCAGCGCAGAACCCGATACTTCTTTTACCGCCTGCAGCGCTGCTCTACGTTCGTCCGCTGTTTGGGAGGTCGTCGGCTTTTTGGATCCCTGTCCGCGCCCTCGGTGACGTCGTGATCGCCTGACCGATTGTTCCTGGCGCTCCTCCTCAGCCCTGAACCGAGCACCATCCATGCCTGCTTTGTAGGTATCCCACCAGGTCCATGCCTCTGCTGCCGTTAGGAAGAACAGGGCATTCTCGTCTACCACTACACGGAGTCGGGCCGGGAACAGCAGCGAGTATTGTATGCCTTCCGTGCGCAGTTCTTTTTTTATAGAAAGGAAGGAGGCGCGCATCTTTTGGGTCTCGAATGTGTAGTCCGGGAACAGCGTGACTTTACTTTTGTCCACTTGAAAGGGACCTGCATCCCTGGCCCGCTGCAACAGCCAGTCCCTGTCCTTGTAGTGAAGTAGTTTGATGACCACTGGGCAAGGCGGGAGTCTTGACGGCACTCGGTGCGCCCGCTCCAGAGTGAAGAAGGGAGAAAGGCCCTCTGGGGCCACCACCGACTTTAGCCATTCGTGCAAGTAGCCCACCATGTCCGTACCCTCCGTTTTTTTGGGAAGGCCCACGAGGCGCATGTTGTTCCGTCGGCTGCGATTTTCCGCGTCCTCTGCCCTCCTTTCCAGGGTTTGAATGCGGTCCAGCGCCTCTGTGAGCTTCCCGTCCATCGACTTCTGAGCCGGCACGATGTCCCTTAGGGTGGCCTCCGTTTCCTTGACTCTGTCCGTCAATTTCGCGTGTTCAGCCCGCAGGAGCCCCAGCCCAGCCGACACCTGCGCAATGTCGTGGTGTAAGGCATCTTTCGTGGCATCTATAGCCTCCAGGATCCTGTCCTGCATTTGTTGCAGTTCCGTTGTGGACTGAGTGGCGTCTTCAGGCGTCTCCGTGGCAGGGCTCCTGTCCCCTATAGCGCCTCTGGGCTTTCCCATTTTGCTCCCGTGCTGCCGAGCTGGGCTCCTGGGGATAGTCAGGGGTAGCGGCGCCTTCCGCAATGGGCCGTCCGCCGAGTGCCAACCAGGGGACTCCCTCTCCTTATTCTCCGGTGGTGCCCGCTAAACGAGGGCCGTCTGCTTGTGGTGCCTCGCCCAGTGCGAAATGCCCTGTCTTCAGATCCCAATCTCACCCCTGGTACCGCTGCAGCGAGACCAGTCGGGGCCCCCCGCTGAGAGCTGGTCGCTGGTAGGCAGGCGTCGAGCCCCCCTCAGGCTGGCCTTTCCCCGGGGTGCTTGTTCAGTGCAGTATGGCGGACGAGGCAGGTCCCCGGCCGCACTCGTGAAGGTCACTGTTCTTCCCCAGAAAAGCCGCTTCCTCGGGTCCTACTCCAGCCGCCTTCGGGTCGTTCCCGGTAACAGTCGCAGAGTGCCTAGTGACTGGGACTGCGTGTGGTGAGCGTCACTACTCTTCCGGGGCCAGACACAGTGGAAACTCGCCGCTTAGGCAGGCAATCGGGCCCCTAGCCGCCCTCCAATCCACGTATGGGCGCTAGGCCCCAAAGCCGGGGAGTCGATTGCAGCCCCCTGATGGGGGAGGGCCTCCGTGGGGTTGCCTTCACACAGGGCGCCGCGTCGGCCGCCCCGGGCTAGGGAGACCGGCGGCGCGCCGGTTGGCCCCAGTGCGTGTCCCAGCCCCTTCCAGCTCCGTCTCCGCAGGTGGGCCAACGACGGGGTCGGAGCCGCAGTTACCGACAGGGTAGGCCCCCAAGCCGGGGCGCCGACTACAGCTCCCTGCAGAGGCGGAGTACTGCCACCGCCGCCCGCCCACAGCGTCTCTCGGCACCCGCCCAGCAGTCGGGCCGGTGGGTTGTTGCTGGCCAACCACCGCCCGTCTTCGGGCCGCCCACAGACCTGCTCCTCGCGTCCAGCTGGGCTTCAGGGCCGAAGTCGCTCCTGCCGGGATAGCAGGCCCCAAAGCCGGGGTGTAGATTTTTGGCTTCCCGGGTGGGGCAGAGCCTCGCTGGGTCTTCTTACAGGCAGCGCTCCTCACCGGTCGCACCGCTGGCAGGGTCCGGCAGCGCGTCTGTTGACTCCGGTCTCCGCAGCGGTGACTCGTCGCTCCACCCCCGCAGCTCAGCCAGGCGCCGGGGACGGAGCCCTCGCTGCAGCTCGGCGTCCGTCTACCTGAACGCCGCCATCTTGCGTCCTGGTGGTCCGGGCACTCCACAGCGTCTGGTGCCCGGTATGGGAGCCCCACCGGCTCGTCACTTGAACCGGAGCAGGCACGAGCGTTGCACTCGGGGTCTACCCTGTTTACGCGGGGATACCGGGTCTGAAGTAGGATTATTGGCAGATCGCCGGGCGGAGGGTCGGGAGCCTCGCTAGGCTGCGACCGTCTTCATCGGCTGCTAGCCACGCCCCTTCAAACCAAAAGCTGTATTTTATTCCTCAAATCCTCCGACTATGCGAAAACAATCACATAAGTTCAAACACGCCCTTTTGGATTCTCAGCAGATACTATAATTATCACAATCAAGAGGGGCTACTCACCATCAGACTTATAGGGCCTATAAATAGATTTTTAAAATCCAACTTTAGTAGCCGAAAATTTGTGAGCAAACCCCTCGGAGTTCCATATTTAAATTCTGCCTCGATTTAGGGAGGTTTAGTTGCCCAAGTTGCCCATGGCGCTTTAAGTACTAAGGACCAAATTTATGAGCCCAGTTGCATCACATTTGCACCACGTAAAGTACTACATGCGCCACACAACTCAAAAATGTAGTTTATGAAACCACACAAGGCCACTTTGCGTGGCCATTGGTGGTTTCATAAATCAAGAGTAACGAAATGCAGTGCAAATCACTGCATGGCGCTACTTCGCCCTGGGAAGGCGTTTGATGGGCGTTGCGTGGGTGTTTCCGCCAGATTTCGGATACACTTTGATTGAGTGTGCCCAGGGTCCCTACCAATACGGTCCCTGGACCTGTGTTCTTTCCATAACCTGTGCCATTGTTTCCACAATTGTCAAAACTCTGGCCCACCTGTAAGTCCCTTAGAAGGGGTAACTTTGTGCCAAAGGTATAGTAGCCATGGAAAGACCTCTGATGTATTATGCCACTCTCAGAGACCCTCGTGCTCACTAAGCCATTGGAGTCAAGCTGTCCTGGCTGAAGACGGCTGATAGCCAGAAACCTGTCCTAGGATGCTTGATTACGGTCCAGGGAAGACTTGGCTTGGCAGTTCGGTCTGGACTGTTCCCATGAGGCACAGGGTCAAGACTGATTTGCATATGGCCGTGTCTGAACTGGGGTCGCTTGGTGAGCAAAATAACGATGGATTAAACCCAGATCTGTGACTGGGGGTGAATGTTTTGCCAATGTGCAACATTCCATCCATCATCTTGTGTGTTTTGACTCTCAGCGACCTCTCACCACAAACATGCACCACTCCCATTGCCGCCTGCATGTTTTGGTGCTGCTAAAAGTGAAGAGTTGACATTTCAAGCATCCCTGTGTGCCACGCCTGCCCAACACTGCATGAGGTATAGATAAGTCACCCTCATGTGATGAACTATCTGCACGAGCAGACAGGCCCCTATAATATATAACGCCATTCTTAGATATTATAAGTGCCCAGTAAAGCCATCCTGAGTATGTGGTCTAGAAACTGGTCATTACGAGTTTCCTTGCACCATAAAGGCTTTTTCTGAATCCTGGGATGTTTGGTATCAAACATCTCAGAATAATAAACCTGTACTGATTCCAGGGTCAGATTTATTATCCCATGCACTCAGGGGTCCCTTCTAGAGAGGATTCCTGAATCAAATCAACCACTGGAGGGTTTCTGGCTGGTGAACAGTAGCCTACCACCACAAGGCTGGTTCATAGACACCTGGGTGGGAGCCTTTGCTCCCTGGGTCTAGAAACAAAGCCTTTCCTGGGCAGAGGTGGTCAAACCTCCCCAGGCCAGAGAGAGCCCTCTGTGGCAAGGCCTTGTCACCTTTGTAAAATGCTCCCCAGCCTCTCCTGCTATCAGGAGCAGGCCCCCTTCCGGTCTCCCCTCCTTTTCAGCAGGAAGACAGGTGGTAAAATTAGTACAGCCCAGACGATTTGCTCACTTCTGCCAACCCTACCCCTCAGGTGGGGGAGCCGAGGTGAAGCCCACTCCTCAGTGCCCGCCATCTTGCAGATGGCAGGCACCTTCCAATCAGGATTAGGGATTGTGTTCACTCCTCCACATGGGGTGAGCACACTTAGGGTGTAGTCACCCTAAGGTCAGCAGCCCATTGGCCACTACCTTGCTATCCGAGTAACATCCCAAATACAGAATTTAGGGGCATCCCTGTTCCCAGCTCATCAGTTCATGACATCATAAGAAGATTTGCAAAGAAGATGACACAGCAGAAGAAGATCCAGGCACCCACTGATTTGTCCCCAGTCCTACCAGCCCGCCTGCTCCTTTGAAAAACCCTTGCAGCATGACGACTTCCCGCCTGAACACGAGCGACCTCCAAAAACCCTGGGAAGACTGATTCGCTTAAAAAAAAAAGCAAGACTCCTGAGGACTGCTTTGTCTCCAAAAAGAACTCCAAAACCCTGCGGAACTGCAAAGTCTCCCCTTCCAGACCTACCTCTGCACACAATGCCCAAGGCCCAAGTCCAGGAGACCCACTGGTTCAGAAAAGGTCCCCCAGTAGCCTTGAGTCTAAATCCACCGAGGGGTGACTTCTCCCAGCCTTCGTAATGATGCTTGCAGCCTCTGCACCAGGACACCCCCTCAACTGTGACCTGCCCGGTGACGAGACACCTGACATCTAAAGACCCCCCTGCAACCTTCAGCTCAGCCCTGCACCCTGGTGGCCAGAACCAACAGTGTCCCATCGCCTGTCTCACAACTTCCTTCCCTGGCTGCTGGTTCCACCGAAGAGACCCCAAGGTCTGAGCCTGCAGCCTGAAACCAGAACCGACGATCTCCATAAGGTAACATTGGCAGCCTGACGGGGTATAAGCACCCTGCACCCGGCCGCCCCTGGGCCGCTGGGGTGGTAGTTTTGGTACTGCCTTAGGCAGCCCTTTGTGCTCACCTTAACTCCTGAAGATTGTCCTCCAAGGCTTTACCTGCCCGTGAGCAGCCTCAAAGCGATGTGCCCCTAGTCCCCATTGACTAGCATTGGCACCCCTGCACCCTGGACCCAGCTGCCCTGGTGCCCCTGGTGGTGCACCTGGAGTGCAGAATTGAACCTTGGACAACCTTGGTTCTACCCTCAAAAGGGCCACACCAAACGTCGCTGTACCTACCTGCAAGTACTAACTTTGTTTTTCCCATAGAATTGCATGGCGTGGCCTTTTTCTGAATAGTGTTCTGTGTTCACTTTATCTTACATTGCAACAAAGTAACTTAGTTGTTACAAGTGAGCAGTCCTTCTTACTAACGTACAGCAGTACCTAACTGTATTATTTGAAAGTATTGCACAAAGTTACAAAAGTAACTTCAAAGTAACTAGAAAGTAATCTGAAGGAACTTCAAGGATTCTAAGGAGTTCACAACACATTTCTATACTGCAAAATAACTTGTATGCTTATACAAAACCAGTGCACACCATATTTTGAAAAGTATTATTGCTTTTAAAGTATCACTTACCTGCATCTAAGTAATTCCGGGTTCTAGTAATAAAATAACAAAGTTACAACGTTTTTATACAAACAAAATGGTCTGAGTCCAGTCTTTGAGTGTGTAACATCATTTCGTGCTGGGTGTGTACAATAAATGCTTAACACTAACCTCTGATACAGCCTTACTGCTCGCCCACACTACCACAAATAGAGAGTGAGGTGCTATCTGCTTTTACCTCTGCCTACCTTTGGGGTTCCACTGGACTCTGTGCTCAATATACCTCACTTTGGTAAAGTATATACAGAGCCGGCGTCCTACAGCAAAACAATAAGCAATCCCTGTCCTGAAGGAACACATGCACATTATTAAAATAGTATATCGTCAAACTCAAGTGTTTATCAGAGGGGGTAACCAAGCCAAAACGTTTGCCAACTACTTTAACCTGTATGATTCCATGTACCTAAATGCATGGAGCCTATGACACAGTGCAATACCAACCCACCATTGAAGCTCGATTGATGTCAACAGATGCTTTACGCAAGAAATACATCAGGTCTAGATAGGTTGCTAAGATCAGAGCTATGAATTTGGGGTCGAAGTCAAATGCTTTTACCACAAGTGTCGAGAATTTCCAGTTTACCTGATCAAATGCCTTTTCGATGCCAAATGCTAATGGAAAGCTTGGCGCATATTATTGTGTGTTTGTCGATTTCTGAAGATGAATCCAGATTGCTCTGGACAAATGATCATAGACATCAGTGGCTCTATTCTAGGGCCAGGAATATTGCGTACAGTTTAAATTTATATTTAGATGTGTAATCGGCTTATATGAAGCACACAATTTAGCATTTTTGCCACAATTTGGAATACAAGAGACAGTGGCCTTGCTCATGGTGTTTAAGTCTGCTCCCTCTTGTAGTAGTGTGTTAAAAGGCGTTACAGAATGCAGTGCTGTTAGTGCAGCCAACATTACGTAGACATTTGCGTAAAGCTGCAGGGTCAGAGGATCCCTTCATTTTTTGTGATTGTATTATGGCCAGCACTTTGCTTTGTGTATTCAGGGTTTCTAGGTCCTCCCTTTGAGCTGCGGTCATTTTTTAATTTTTTTTTAAATATGTTTATTGACATTTTCTTAATTACATTACAAAAGCTTTTTACAGCAGCAAAACATAGTGGTATATACAATGCGATGTCAGCGGCATACATAAACGACAGCGGTGGGCAATCAAATAACTGTATCACATATTTGTAATTTTTTGGGTGACCCTTCTTTGCGGTCATTTTCTTGAGGGACGCTCAGTAGTTGTTTTTTATTTGAGGATGGCCTGCAGTGTATACATTAATATAGAAGTGATTAAAGGCTTCCATTTTATCTTCTTGAGGCACAAGCTTCCTACCCCTGTCATCCCGGATTTCTCCTACATATTCCATTTGTAATTTGTGTCTCAGCTGCTTAGATAAGTGTGGACCTATTGTGTTACCTTGTGCATCGCTCACTGTGACCAATGGCATTAGTGCGATTTCTGCATTGGTGATAGAGAGGGCGCTAAGTTTTCCTTTTCAAGCTGTTATTTTCGGTATGAGGGTGTGGCTCGGGTGTTCCTTGTGTGCCTGTTTCAGTGTCATTAAATTCCTTTTCTAATTTATGTTTTTCCAAATTGTGTTCAACCCTGCTAGAGCCATCTTACACCCCCCTCTTATGGTGGCTTTAAATGCATCCCAGTGGCAAAAATCTTCCCACTTCCCCGATCATTACACTGGAAGTGTTCTTCTATTTGGGTTTAGAGGGCTGCACTTGGCAGCAGATCTCTGAATGGGTGCATTGCCAATTTCCTTGATCTTTGCAGGGATTGAGAACATTGAAATATGTAGCTACTGGTGCATAATCTGATAGCGCGATGGAGTGCATGTAGCTCATTCAGTAATCTATTAGAAACGGTAAAGAACGTTTATAACTAAACTTTTAGTACACAGGGAATCACAACGCGGTCGTTACAACGACCGTGTTGTGATTCCGCATACTATTACTCCGCAAGTCGGAACAACGACTTGCGGGGGGGGAGGGAGGTGTTGGATTTAAAATCCAACACCTTCCCTAGTGTCCACACAGATTGGAGTTCGAATAGTAAATTATACTATTCCAACATCCAGCGCCCCCTCTCCGCAAGTCGTTGCTCCGACTTGCGGAATAATACTATGCGGAATCACAACGCGGTCGTTGTAACGACCGCGTCGTGATTCCCTGCGTACTGAAAGACTGCGGAATAAGGAGGCATACAGGAGGCATATTCATTAGAAACTAGAGTGGAATGGACTCTGGAGTGGGGGTGGTGTACAGGATAAAAATATGTGTAGTCATTTAGGTGTTAGGAGTCATGCAAGCAATCTCTGCGGTTATTCTTTTAAGCTTTTTAGAAAAGGTACTGATTCCAGATGTGCCCACATCCACCTGCCACTGCATCCCAAACTGAGCTGAAGCCCCCATCCCTATCACATCCCCCTCAGCAAATCCTGCAGAAATAATGAGAAATGTGCTGAGAAAGTCACCATGTTTTGTGTTTTCCACATATACTGTTGTTATTGTAAGCTTGGAGGGTGCCTGCCACAATGAGGTACCTTCCCTCTTTATCTTTTTTACTTTTTTCACTTAAGTGAAACTGAGGCTTGAGCAAGAAAATAAATATCTCCTGCATTATGCTTTGCTTGGGCAGAGGAATGAAAACTGAGTCGAGGGTATTTATTCCAACGTTTAGCTTTATCGCAACACCTTAAGTGTGTCTCTCGCAGTGTGATAATGTTGCATCTGTTATCCCGTGATGTGTACCACACCCGTACTCTCTTATTATGTGTCAAATATAGAGCTAAATATACTAACATTAGTAATAGCGATTACCAAATAGCATTTTTTTGTGAATCACTTTTTGGTAATCGCTATTATTTATGTACTAAAGGGATCTCTAACCCTCATTTCCAAATTAGCGATTCGTAGTCGGTCTCTAATAGACCTACCTCATGAATATTAATGAGATTGGTGGCACCTGTGGCCCACTAGGATTTGCTGCCATCACACGGATTCGGCCTGCTGTGGACAGCAAGCCATCATGTCTGTGATTAATTTTGAATAAATCAATTTTTTTTTTTCAAACGCAGTCCGCTTTACTTAAAGGGAAATGGGATCCATTTAAAAATAAAAATGAAACTTATAATTTATTTTTCAACAGTAGGCAGTGGTCCATAAAAATATTTTTTAAAACATTCCTAAAATGGGAGGCATCCCAAGGGGACCCCTTTCTGTTTGAGAATGGGTTACCACCAAATTTGTATTGGTGATAAAGTGCAAAAACTAGCACTGGGCGTAAGACTACGCTACGTTCGCATAGTTTGCACAACTACACGCTACGTGCTACGCGAATTGCACGTATCACAGTGCAAAAACGCTTCGCAACATCAAGTAGCCGATCACGAGCGTGGAAAAAAAACCTCCCGGCGAGATTCTCAGCGCAGGGAGGTCAGGTTTCTCATTGCGAGTGGTCGCCTATGCTCTCGACCGTTCGCGATTAGAAACTACCAGTCCGCGTTGAGAAAACTGCCGTTCGAGTACAAATCTACTCGCGCGGCAGAAAACGACCGCTTGCACTGTGCAAGATGCCGTTTGCAATGATTGCACAGAGCGGACAAGCATCCGGCACTGTGCAATCAGTGCGGCACTGTGCAATCAGTGCGAACAGCATTTTCCCTAGCGCACTACGCAGTTTGCGTAGCTACGCGTAGCTTGCATAGTGCAAAGTGCACTTCACGTAGCTACGCGTAGAGCGACTACGAAAACTGATTTCCGTTGCAAACATTAGTACATATCATTCAGATTCCCTATTTGGAAGGGACGCCCTGAACATACCCTTCCAAATAGTGATTCTGTTTTGGGTCTCAAACGCAAACTGCGGTTTGGTAATAACTTACAGAATCACAATTTGGTGTTGGTACAATAAAAAAGCTTTTCCGTGGTCGCACACAGCCTGATTTTGCAAATCGGGCCGTATGCGACCCCCATACATCTGGCCTAAAGACCTTTAACATTTAGGGATATGACTTTAGCATTCAGGATTGTTAAACTGTGGGTACCCATATCGACTGAGCTAACGTTTATACAGTATGAATATATGCAGTTGTTCATGATTTACTTGGCAAGCTTATAAACAAGGCCCTAGTGGGCACTGGGCATTTCCCAGGTGGGCCGGAGGGGTGGGGCCTGTTTTCTAATTGTTGCTGATTTTGCAGCAGTGTTGCAATATCGGCCCCCTGTAACAAAAGCAGGAGCGGTGCTTCTTTCTAGCACTCTTCCCTCCGCCCCCAGGGCTGGTCGAGCAGCTAAATGCCAGGACAGGTTGCTGTTCCCAGTCCGGCTCTGCTTACAGAAGTGGCAATCTCTTACTTATTAAGGCTACACGTCCTCCCTCATTGACCCCTAAAACATTATCAAACATGGAACTGACGATAAGGTTATCATTTATTTGTTACTTCAACAAAAATATGGGTTTAGCTACAACTACCTGGGGAGGTTGTAGCAGACTAAAAATCATGGTCTGCTTCTATGTCGATTGTGGTGGGGTATGGTATCCGGGCGCTCCCTGACCCTTTCGTCTCAGTATTTGAATGTAGATGGTCTAACTCCAAACACTGACAACACTTCCTCATGTGTCTGCTACTGTTTGTGGGATCTGTAGTGGAACCATGTGTGGATGTGAGCTCTGCTTCAAAAAGGACCACCAGCTGTTTTACTTTTGGGATCCAGAACAGGTTCAGTCCCCACTTCAGAGGTAAGTTAACACCTTCGCTGCGACGGCTATTCCGCTGCAGCGCTAAAGGGGCGGGGGGGGCGGGCGCATGCTGGTGATGAAACCGCTCCGTCACCAGCTGCGGTTGAGCTGTGCTCATGACAGAGCAGTTCCGTCATGGCCCCGCCCACTTAATAGAACGTGCCGCGCAGGCGCGAAATAAGCGCAACGCAGGCGCGTCGGGCGGGCCATGACGGAACCGCTCCATTATCAGCACAGCGCCACCGCGGCTGATGACGGAGCGGTTCCGTCATCAGCACGGAAAAGGTTAAAGGGGGATCTATTTTGCAGTGTCATGAACTGAGGCTTACTCCCAGCACGCTGACAGTGCACAAACACAATACTCAGCGGTGTTGGAACAATTTACGGGGTGGGGGGTGCTGCTATCAATGCTGCATCACTGAAGTCCTAAGGATTGTGAAAAGGCCAAGCATCACACAAAGAACAAGTGTAGTAAGTAGTAAATGAGCCACGCCCATTCAGCAGGAACGTGGTAAGGGTGTGGTACGCAGCTGGGGTTGCACTTTGGAGCACACTGTCACAAATATATTACTAAAGCATGGTGCGGTGGCGCACTGTCATTTACAGACCTCAAATTCTCCATCGAAATGGGTACTGAATTTCCAAAGACGAACAGTTTTACTGATGAAACTACTTTGCACACAAATGAGAATGTGCGGAATTCTGGGCTCGAGTATTTGTCATTTCGCATCACCAAGTAAAGTGTCTTGATTTGTTTTGATCCAATTAAAATCTTTGTTTAAATCACACTTCAGAATTATACAAACAAGTGCTACATTTGTGCTTTCTTTACTGCTGCAATATTCTGAAATATTTGTGCAGATCATTTATAGGTATTTAAATGTTGTTGTGTGTTAGAAAAAATGACAACTTGCAGTTTTTCCTTTCACACCAGCAAAACTGTCACCTACTTCATTATACAAACCTCTCTCACTTTGCAGTCAGAGAAAGAAAGGTAAAAAATAAACGGGTTTCTTGTTAAAAAAAATAAGCAACTGTTTGTCAGCAGACATAGCCTGGCATTCAACCTGTCTTTGAACCTCACAAACTTTATAGGCATCCTTATTGCTTTTACCTTCATCCCCAGAAATCTAGCAGCAACCCCACAACCCTACTTCCAGAGCCTATGACAATACTCAAGGTCACTTGTGGTAAAGGTGCTCTGAGGAAGAAAAGGCTGGCAGTGGTCCTAAAGCATCTGTGCTGCTTGCAAAGGGGTTCGCATCGCTTGACGTAGCAGGTTGCATCAGCATCCGCTCGGAAACTACATTTCCCATAATTCCACCGTACTCTAACGTGTCTTGAAAATGGAGGCAGATTTTTTTAACCCCTTCTACGCTGATGACGAGCTGGGCTCGTCATGGCGTAGCCTCCTCGCACGCTGATGACGAGCCCAGCTCGTCACGTAACATGCGCTTTAGAAAATCTCAGCGTACGGGCGGAATTCCGCCCGCACGCATGCGATTAAATTATTGGCTGAGTTTCAGTTTCCTGGAAGGATTATAGAACTGTGTTTTGTTGCACTTAATTGGATCCAATTTACCTAAGGAAATGGAAGGAATCAATTTCACTTTAAAAGACATTAAGGGGCCGATTACGATGCGCCCTCCGGTCGGAGCCTTTACGGTCCACATCGTAATGGGCCGCTCGGTTTCCTTTCCAACTGCCTCATCATGATGGAGGCGGTTGGAAAGAAAGCCGTCCGGTCATTCCAGATGGGTTCTGATGGGCTCGGAGAGCCGGTCGGCCAGTCGGAAGCCGAATAGTAATCTCAAGGACGGGCTTTTCCGCCGATGTGTCCGACAAGAAAACCATGTTGGAAAGCATGTTTGAGGGCACACAGCAGGGCCCCCTTTTAGTGCACAGCCTAGTTTGAACGCCCCCCTGTTGATCGCTGCACGTTGGGGCAGGCACCTTGAGGTTCCTGCTACGGGGTGCAGGAATGAACCACACTTCCCATTTCACTATGGGGGCATGCTTTACGGCTGGGTCATTGCCGCAATGCATGCTCAAATACTGAAATATAGGAATGAGACTGAACAGTGTACGGTCGCATCCTAATGAGGTGGTCGGGACCGCCGACTGGGTGTTGGTCGGTCCCAGGACCGAGTCAGAGTCAGGTGGAAAGAATTCTACCCGACATAAAAATCAGGCCCTAAGGGTATTCATAATGCACACGTGATGTATTTCAGATTATGGTAGGTGTTAAGGAAGGTGATTAAGTGGTATCAGTGTAACCAATTGAATTCTGTTGAATGGGTGTTATAATGGGAGATGTGTGTCTTTTCTGGAATTTGCTTCTTAATTATAAAATGTTGAAAATTATGCGAAATCACATATAACTAAGTGAAATATTACAAAAAACAAATGTAACGTTAACAGCCTCATGCATTCTGTCATTCATGTTGTTTGTAGCACGGCGTGTAATTACACAATTTGGCGTAAAAGAATAATTTCAGGAATTTTGTATTACAAGAGTGATGTGAAATGAATCTAGATTACACACAGATTTAGTCCGGGTTTAGTTACAGCGGAGTTCCATGAAATGGACAACCCTGAATGCACATGCGCACAACAGGGAATTGTAAAAGAAAGCAGCCCTAAACAATAATAACTAAGTAATAACTAAGCATAGGTAAAAACAAGTAAAGGTATTACAGGAATCTTGGCACAGAACTAGACGTGGGAGGCCTTGCTAGGGGAGAGAGTGCTATTGCAGCAGAAAACATCAATTTCTCATATAAATAAGTATTATTTATGCTCCAGTTTCAGGAGTATCAGCATTCCATGAAAATACTGAGAACCAACCATTAATGATTCCACGTCACAATAAGGTACTGAAGCTGTCCATATGTTGGCGTCTACATGTCCACCGTATCGCGAGCAGTGAATGTTTTATGTTTATGTTTATGTTTTGTGCAATTTTTATAGCGCACAACTACCCGGGGGTGTCTCGGCGCTCAGTGAACAGAACGATAGCTATGGCAGATTTTAATATGGGAAAAGCCAGGTTTTTAATTTCTTCCTGAAGCTGATGAGCGTTGGGGCCTTTTTAATGGGGAGGGGGAGTGCGTTCCAGAGTCTAGCTGTGGAAATCACGAAGCATCTGTCACCCCAGTTGGCCTTTTTTGTTCGTTGGATTTTAAGCAGATGAGCTGAGGAGGAACAAAGTGTTCTTAGGTTTTGTAGCAGGCAGAGGGCCTCCTTGAGGAACTGTGGGCCTAAGTTGTTGATGGCCTTATAGGCAATACCTTGAATTTTGTACGGCTCCTAACGGGGAGCCAGTGAAGCTGTTGGATATACGGGGAGCTGGAGGTGAATTTGGGAATGCCCAGTAGGATTCTAGCTGAGGCGTTCTGTACTAGCTGAAGCCTGTTAAGAACTTTTTCCTGGGCATTAAGAAGGAGGGCGTTACAGTAGTCTGTTTTGCCAAAAACCAGAGTGCTGATTAGGGTTTTGCCAGCTGAAATGGGAAGGTAAGGAAGCATTTTTTTGATTTTCTTCAGAGTGAAGAAGGAAGTGGAGACTACGGGGTTGACATGATGGTGAAAGGTCAGTCTGTTATCAAAAATAACTCCAAGGTTACGAACCTTGGTGACTGGTTCTGGTGGAGGTCCCATCTCAGTTGGCCACCATCGAGGGGACCAGGTAGGTTCCAGTTTCCTGAATGTCATCACCTCTGTCTTATCAGAGTTTAATTTAAGACAGTTTGATGACATCCAGGAACTGATTGCAAGCATTCCTTTTTGAAAGTTTGCAGCGATTGTCGCTCCATCATTGTGTACGGATAGGACCAATTGGGTATCGTCGGCATAGGTCGTGAGGGCAATGCCGTAGGACTTAATCACCCTCGCTAAGTCCGAAACATATATGTTGAACTTAGCGAGGAGCCCTGTGGTACTCCGCAAGGAAGAGAGAAGGTGGGTGAGATAAAAGGGCCCATTTTTACTGCCTGTGAGCGGTTGGCCAGGAAGGAGGCAAGAAGTTCTTTGGCCTTGTTCTGAATGCCTATTGCTGAGACATGGTCGATCAGGATGGCATGATCGACCGTGCCGAAGGCTGCGGAAAGATCTAGCAGTATTAATACTGCCGCTCCTCCTTTGTCCAATGTCATTCTTATTTCATCTGCCGCTTTTATTAAAGCAGTTTCGGTTCCGTGTCCCTGCCTAAACCCAAATTGGGTTTTGTCCAGTAGATTGTTTTCATCTATGAATTTAGAGAGTTGCATATTCATAGCTTTTTCAAATACTTTTGCTGGGTAGGGGAGACATGCAATGGGTCTGTAACTGGATGGGAGGGAGGGGTCAAGGGTGAGTTTTTTCAGGAGTGGCTTAATGATAGCCTTTTTCCAAACTGAGGGATATGAGCCGGTAGTGAACATAGCGTTACAGATGTTCGTCAAAGCCGGGGAAATGGCTTCTGGAATAAGGTTGAGAATGGCCGGAGGGCAAAGATCTAGGGGGGAACCCGATTTGGTGCTGCAAATTAAACAAATGACTTGTTCCTCAGTGACTGCTTTAAACACAGAGAAGGAAGGAGCGTTAGTGGGTGATGGTTGATTGGTTATGGTAGTTGAAGGAGATTTTTGAAGATAGAGGTGACTTTGTCCTTAAAGAAATCTGCAAGGGAGTGACAGAGGGTTTGAGATAGGTCAGAAGGGGGAGCAGGGGGGTTTGAGAGTTGATTAACCACTTGAAACAGTTTTCTTGCGGAATTATTAGCCTGATTAATTTGGGAGGTGTAATACATAGTTTTTTCAGACGTGATGAGGTCTTTATATTTGGAAAGGGCGCTTTTGTATGAGATTTTATCTGTGGGGTTGTAGTAACGGCGCCAGTGTCTTTCCAGATTTCTACAGTGTTGTCTCTGAAGACATAGGGATTCTGATAACCATGGGGCAGAAGGAGACTTTCTTTTACGTTGGGAAGTTTTCAGGGGTGCTAGTTTAGAACGAGCCATGTCTAAGCTGTTGAGGTAGTTACTGGAGGCTAGTGACGGATTAGGTTCAGTGGTGATGATGCTCTCGGTCAGCATAGAAGCAAGATGGGAAGTATTGATGTTTTTCCAATCTCTAGAAGAGATAGGAAAAAATAATCCGGTTAGAGATAGTGGTGATTTGATTTTTATGGAGAAGCAGACTGCTGAGTGGTCAGTCTAGATAAGAGGGATCACATCTGAAATCATAATGTAAGGGTTATTGGTGAATACCTCATCTAGGGTATGGCCTGCCTCGTGGGTGGGCTGGGCGACAGTTTGCTGAAATCCGGCAGCTGAACAGCCTTTACGACGCGGCTGTTACACCGCCGTGCCGTTACAACGCGGTCTTTTCAATGCAAGTCGTTACCATGACTTGCGCTGGAGGGCGCTGCAGGACAAGGAATTTTTTAATTTACTATCAAACACCTTCCCTACTGTACGTAGGCTGGTGTTGGAATAGTAAATAAAAAAATTCCTAAGTCCGCACCCTCTCCAACGCAAGTCATGGTAACCGCGTTGTAACGGCACGCGTTGTAAAAGTATGCGTCGTAATGCCGTACATCCCCGCGAGCGGTCAGCTGAGTGACAAGTCAGAGGGGTGATATCTAGTCCCTCTGTTTTATTCCAGTCTCCTTTCTCCAGATGTAAAATTAACCAACATCTAGCTGTTGTACAGGGTTAGTTAACCAACATATAGCTGTTTACAGGGTTAGTTAACCAACATATAGCTGTTTACAGGGTTAGTTAACCAACATATAGCTGTTTACAGGGTTAGTTCACCAACATGTAGGTATTGTACAGGGTTATTTAACCAACATCTAGCTGTTTACAGGGTTGATTAACCAACATATAGGTATTGTACAGGACTATTTAACCAATATCTAGCTGTTTACAGGGTTAGTTACCCAACATATAGGTATTGTACAGAGTTATTTAACCAATATCTAGCTGTTTACAGGATTAGTTAACCAATATATAGGTATTGTACATGGTTAATTAACCAACATATAGCTGTTTATAGGGTTAATTAACCAACATGTAGGTATTGTACAGGGTTATTTAACCAACATCTAGCTGTTTACAGGGTTAGTTAACCAACATATAGGTATTGTACAGGGTTATTTAACCAACATCTAGCTGTTTACAGGGTTAGTTAGCCAACATATAGGTATTGTACAGGGTTAATTAACCAACATATAGCTGTTTACAGGGTTAATTAACCAACATGTAGGAATTGTACAGGGTTATTTAACCAACATCTAGCTGTTTACAGGGTTAGTTAACCAACATATAGGTATTGTACAGGGTTATTTAACCAACATCTAGCTGTTTACAGGGTTAGTTAACCAACATATATGTATTGTACAGGGTTATTCAACCAACATCTAGCTGTTTACAGGGTTAGTTAACCAACATATAGGTATTGTACAGGGTTTTTTAACCAACATATAGGTATTGTAAAGTGTTAGTTAACCAACGTCTAGCTGTTTACGGCGTTAGTTAACCTACATGGTGTGGTGCAGCGGCCAGGGCAGCTGACTTCGGTCCACAGGGCTCCTGGTTTGATCCCCGGCTCCGAGCCCCAGCTCAGCTCAGCACCATGTGACTCTGGGCAATAGCTCACGTAATTTCCACGTCAGCCTCCAGCGCCTTGAGACCCGTAAGGGTGAGTAGTTTGCGCTTTACAAATACAGATGTACGTTTTTTTAACTTATAGCTATTGTACAGGGTTAGTTCACCAACATATAGGTATTGTGCAGGGTTAGTTAAGCAACATCTAGCTATGATACAGGATTACTTAACCAACATATAGCTATTGTTCAGGGTTAGTAAACCAACATATTGCAATTTTATTTTATAGGGTTAGCAGTGGGTTTGGAGAGGTGTGGAAACCTCCATGCTCCCCTGCGATTTGGGCTACTAGGTGTGTTCTTTCTGGCCAGTGAAGGTTTTACCGAGTTGGTAAAAGTGACAGCCACTACACAGATATGTTCATCCCGATTGTAGTGTCTGGCTGGACACGTTCTAGTGTTCCGCCTGTGATGTAACCTACACTATTCACCCACCCATCACAGGCGTCACTTGTCAGGTGACCCTGTCAATAAAAGGGGCCAAGCGCACGTGCCTTGGACCAGTTACTGCACCAGACTACCTAGTGTCCGTGTCCGTTACTCCTCACTATGTGGACCTAAGGCCCAACACTACACCAATGAGGCCACTCCCACCACGTGCCCGTATGCAATTAATGAATCGCACGCTCCTTCGGCAGCCTTTGCCAAGGATACACTCTGGCAATGTTAGTTCCGCTTCCGGTGAGAATGGACGCGCGCGCTAGCTGAAGTCACGCGGCGAGGCAGCCTGAAATTGACCTGCTCCCATTCTCATTTCTTCTAGTTACACCATGGCAGACGGTAAACTAGAAGTCGGGGGGAGTGTCTAGGGCCCCGCCCTCAACTCCCCTGCCTATTCCATTCATACAATCAGTTCAAGCATTGTTTTTTGCTCCTGTAAGTATTTGATTCATTAAAGTTTTTTCTTGTTAACGTGGCAGTACTATTAGAGTCATGTAGCCGGTATGCATATATTATTTTAATTAATTAGTTGAGCCTCAAGGGTGCATTGCCTGTTGGCATAAACAATTGTTAGTCTTTAGGCAACTATGTTGCCCCACTGCAGATCCAAATTACATAGAGACATATTACTTCTGTTTCCCCTAAAGAAGATGCACATTTATTTGTTAATCAAATGAAGAACGTATTAGACCCTGGGATTCCTTGATAGTGTGGAGTTCACGCCCCACAGGTCTGGTAGCATTCCTTCATCACACCTGTAGTTATAGGGTATGATTTGGAATAGCTTTTGACCCGTTTGAGCTAGAAACAATTTTTGGGTGTAAAATCTGCAGATTACGCAGCAGCTAATGGATTATGTGGCAAATGCAGCAAATCCGTAATTATGCAAAAAACACCGCAGCCCCACAATTGCATCACTCCAGTGGCCCTGGCTATAACCAACCCCTCCCCTTGTGCAAAGCGTCCACATCCTGTAATTCTGGGCAAATCACTTAGGGCCAGATGTAGGTAAATCTCATTTACCGATTCATAAATACCGAATTTTACCGATTCGGTATTTATGAACCGGTAAATAAGATATAGGTAATAATTTGGTATTTTTTACCGAATCGGTATTTGCTATTGAATCCTATGGGCCTTGAAGCCCATAGGATTCAATAGCAAATACCGAATCGGTATTTACTGAATCGGTAAAAATACCGAATTGCAAAGGGGGACAGGGTGTCACTTTGACACCCTGTTGCACCCCTGTAACTGGCTTGTGCGGCATGTGGCACACATAAATGCCCTTAGGGCATGTCTGTGTGCCACATGGCACAGGTGTACATGCACAGATGTGCATGTAAACAGGGATTCGGTATTTACCATGCAATTGTATTACATGGTAAATACCGAATCCTGAAAGGCCTGAAGCACTGTTCAAAGTGCTACCTACATCTGAATATACAGATTCGGTAATTTTACCGATTGGTAAATTTACAGAATCGGTAAAATTTACAGAATCGGTAAATTTACCGATTCTGTAATTTTACCGATTCGGTAAAATTACCGATTCGGTAAAATTACGGAATCTGTATGTTTTTTGAGCCCCTACATCTCCATAGCCCAATACCAGTCGAAAACGGACGAAAATCGGTATTTTCGGCCGTTTCCGACCGGTATTGGGCTACCTACATCTGGCCCTTAATCTCCCCGTGCCTGAATGTGTCCTTGTGTTACGTAACCAGTGCTCATGTAAAACGCTCCAATACCTTAGGGTCCATTTCGCGCTATATAAATCTGCATTAAAAAAAAAAAGCAGGATGGGGCAGTGATCACAAATAAATATCCAGAAATGCAAACATGAATATAATTATTAATATCAGAAATGCTATCCAAAACACATCCATAGCGCTGTAGCGCAAGTCCTGGCAAAGTGCCGTGGGAGTCGACGCCATGCAGGCACGGAGGACGCGCACGAGCCACCAATTCCTTTCTAGGAGGGGAACAAAAGGACTTTCCCTCTTAAAGGGACTCTGAAAAGACCACAGGATGGCAATGGCTGGTGGCAGGAAATAGGGTGAGGAGGGCAGGAGCAAAGAGACTGAGCCCTACCTTGTTGTGTTCTTAAACGGGACGTTGTTGTGGCCACGCACCCTCTGCCTACAGCTACCGTGAGACCCCCACTCGATGCAGACACTGGAAACAAGATGGTGGGCCGTATGGTCTCCATCTTGCAAACCCCAGCCCCACCGCACCCTCCATTAGGGTGACCAGCCGTCCACAAATTTCACGGACCGTCCGTAATTTGGATCTCATGTCCGTTGTCCGTGACAATCCCTTTTACGGATGCCTTTTGTCCATAATTTTGGGCATTGGGGAACATCCCTGCTCCCCTGCCAGAAGCCTCAGCTCCCTGATGGGGCCACAATGCACTCTTCTGAGCAAAAGAGCAGCCCAACCCTGCCGATTGTCATTCTGTCTGTGACTGATTGCCACTTACAGAATGACAATGGACCAGTCTGGCCTCTTACTGCATGTGGTGGCCTCCTCCTTCCTCGGTCTAGGGCAGGACATTCAGTCAAGTGGAATAAATGAACAAAAACGCCCATAGGTGAGAATCCAGTTCATGAAAAGAAGGCGGTAAAACTAGGGTTATGGGTCTTTCACTGTCTCATCTTTTTAAAACTGACACATTTTTAATAGTTTAATTTAGTTTGCCATTTGTAGAGCGCATGGTTACACCACTGGTGTGTCCCTGTGCTTAACGTTTCTCCGTAGAGGATATAGGCGACATTTACATACCTGACCCAGTGGCTGTATTTTGGTGAGTTGTTGAGAACAGCCAGGTCTTCAGTAGTTTGCGAAACCTAGATTCACATTGTTCTGTTCTTAGATCCATTGATAGGGAGTTCCAAGCCTTTGCCGAGAGATATCTAAAGGAACCCGTGCCCATTCTGACTTTAAAAATTCTGGGTACAGTCACTAGTGCCCTACCTTGTGATCTTAAAAAGCCGGCCTGGTGTATACTGTGTTAACAGTGGTTGCAGGTACCGTGGGCCTTTCCTTGATAGAATGCGGTGGCAGTGGATCATTGCCTTGAAAACAATTCTATTTCCATTGGTAGCCAATGTAATTTGGCCAAAGATTTCTTAGCAGCGGCTCTTCTCGGGAGGCTTACTACCAGGCGGGCAGCCGCGTTCTGTACCGTTTGCAATTTGGGCAGCCCTTTTTTGGAAGCCCCTAGGTATAATACAGTGCCGTAATACATTTGCGGGGTTACCACAGCGTGAACTATGGTTTTCCTCGCATTTGATGGCAAGAAGTCAAGAATCTTTCGTACGGTTTTCATGGTCCTATAGCATTTGCCTGCTACCTTACGAGTTTGGCTGTCGAAATTCAATTCGGAGTCGAACCAAACTCCAAGGTTTTTTACTACCACTTTTGCTGTTGGTATTTGTCCCAGGCTGATGACCAAATGGTGGGAGTTTTTCCCACGATCATCACCTCCGCTTTGTTCCCTTTGAGCTTTAGGCAATGGTTTGACATCCATATAGAAACATCTTCAAGGCACTCAGAGAAGCGGGTTGCTGCTTGTGCCCTATCTTGGGATAGCATCACAATTAGCTGTGTGTCATCAGCATATGAAACAATAGACACCTTGTTCTCATCCACTCGCTCAGCCAGTGGTCCCACATACAAGTTAAATAGGGTCGGGCTCAAAATTGATCCCTGTGGGACGCCCTGGGATAGGGGGATGCTCTTTGATCGATAGGATTGTTGAGCAACTTGGAAACTACGTGCAGATAGAAAGGATGTCTTCCATCGCAGTGCATTTCCCCTAATGCCGCATTCCTCTAATCTTTGGAGAAGTATCTTATGTGAGACGGTGTCAAACGCCGCGCTGAGGTCCAGCAGGATCAGCGCGACCATTTGCCCCTCGTCGGCATATTTTCTCATAGTTTCAGTAGCCATGAGTAGTGCTGTCTCAGTCGAGTGTGCTGTTCTGAAGCCCGACTGAGAAGGGTGCAGCAGGTCTTTCTTATTAATATTTTCTACTAATTGTTTGTTTGTTACCTTCTCCGCGATCTTTCCCACAAATGGTAGTAATGAAATAGGGCGCAGATTTTCTAGTACTGCCTGGTCGACTGACAGCTTTTTTTTTAGCGGCCGGACGATCGCTTGCTTCCTTTTAATTGGAACCTCTCCTGTTTGAAAGGAGCATTTGATGAGCTCTGAAATTTGTGGCATAATGAGATTCTCTCCCTGCATTAGTCTCTCGGGACGAGCTGGATCTATTGGGGAGCCTGATTTGATCCCTTTAGCTGTCAATTTGAGATCTTCTAGCTCCTCGATTTGTCAAGCGTCTCCCCTCCAAATGTGGTGACCTCCCTGTTGGTTGTATTCAGCCCTAGCCGTGCTTCCATAGGGAAGGTATCATAGATTTTAGCCACTTTGTCAGCAAAGACTTTTGCCGCGTTGTTGCAGCTCTCAGTGGTGGCCGCTGCATCATAGTTGGTGTTTTCGCACGTTTTAAGAGACTTCAGTATGGCGAACGTTTCTTTCAAGGAATTACTGGCCTTTTCAATTTTTTCGGTCTAGAAATTGCCTCGCATTTTCTTTATTTGCGCATGGTATTTTTTTAGTTCCTTTTTATAGTTCTCTTTGGCCTTATTACTGTAATCTTTGCGCCATACTCGTTCTTGTTGCTTGCATTCTTTTTTTGCTTTCAACAGTGTCTCATTAAACCAGGGTTCTGATGCTTTATGCCTCTTGGGGGTTGGTGTGCTCCATGGAGCTACCTCATCTAGAGCCGTTGGTTATCCAACATTCGAGTTGGCTATTGGCTAAATTAACCTCTTTCTCCAGTATAATAATATTTTTCATTAGTGCTTTGTTATATTCAATAAAGCCATGATTGCTGCTTTTTTTTAAATTTTATGCAACTAGCAACCATTGACAAAGCCAATAGCTCTGGCTTGGAGGTGTAACACTACATGCTGTGTTATATATCTGGATGCAATGACAGTAGAAGCAAATTACAAGTCAGGCAGCACACTATGCTAAGCACACATTTTTAGCTACATTTTTTTAAGCCACGCCCTTAATTACATTGAACACCCCTTTTGGAGAGACCACCCAGTTTTTCATCCCACTAAAAGCCCTGGAAACAGCACCATGTCACAGTGGCACTGTGCATCATGCATGACTCATGACTTCCGCTTTTTCGGAATATCTGAGCCCTCCCCCACCCCACCCCTTGCATTAGGAACTACAGCAGGGGTAGAGCTCCTGATTGGTCTCTTCTGTCTGCAACTCAGCAGACAAAGGCTCAGCTTATAATTAATGTGAAAAAGTGTGTAAGTGAAGGGATGGGTGTATGGCTGGATGGATTAGTGAAAGAGTGAATGTTTGAATGAAAGGGTGAATGGATGGATAATGAGAGAAAGGATGGATGGATCAGTGAGTGGAAGGATGGATGAGAGAACAGGTAAATAGATGGATGTATGGGTGGAAGGGTAGATGGACGGGTAAATGGATGGATGGATGGATGGATGGATGAGTGAAAGAATGGATGGATGAGTGAAAGGATGGATGGATGAGTGAAAAGGTGGATGACAGGTGAGTGAATGGGTGGCTGGATGAGTGAACTGATGGATGGATTGATGAATGGATAAGTAAAAGGGTGAATGGAAGGATGGATGAGTGAAAGGGAGGATGTAAATGCTGGATGAGTGAGTGAAAGGGAGGGTGGCTGGACAGAAGGGTGGATAGATGAGTGAAGGAGTGAAAGGGTGGGTGGATGGGAGAGAGGATGGCTGGATGAGTGAAAGGATGGATGAGTGATAGGGTCAATGGATGTATTTATGCATAAATGAGTAGATGGATGGGTGTATTGATGGATGGATGACTGAAAGGGTGGATGGGTGGAAGAATGAGTGACTGGGTGTATGAATAAGTGAAAGGATGGCAGGATGTGTGAAAGGGTAGATGGCTGGATGGATGAGTGGAAGAGTGGATGGATAAGTGTATGGATGGATAAGGTGAAAGGATGAATGGAGGGATGGATGAGTGAAAGGGTTGATGGAGAGATGGTTGAGCGGAATGATGAATGGATGGATAGGTTTGCAAATGGTTGGATATTGATATGGATGAGCACACAGATGGAAGGACAGAATGACTGGTGAAAAACTGATTGATGGATGAAAGAATGATTACACATTGTAACCCCCATCAGCTTAAGTATATTTCCCATATATTGACTTTCACATTTATATGATTCATTGTCTCTATAAAATAGGTGTGTGATGTAACACAGTCTGACACCCTGTCCTACTTACTTAGGATGAGTAGCACCATAAAAGAAATCAAATACACAGGAGAGAGGGTCTATTTCAAGAGGAGGGTCACCATTGAAGGGTGATATCAAGACTGGACTGGCCAGACCGGGCATTGGGCGTTTCCCTGGGAGGCTGGAAAGGTGGGTGGGCGGTTTTGTTACCACAAACAGACCTGCACATTTGCTCAAAGCTGCGCGTATACTGAAAAACCATGAAGTGCACAATTGTCTCAACCTAAAATAAACTTCTTGTCACTTGTACTTAAGTGGCTGTCTATTTACTTACTTATAAACTATCCCGCAACTTCCTCTGATGTGTCTGTAAAACGTACCTTTTGTCCTGAATTTTGACCTCCTGTACTGAATTTTTGTCCTGAATGTTGACCCTTTGTCCTGAATTTTAACACTCACAGTCCTGAATTTGCCCCCACACCATTTGGTCACCCTACCCTCCATATCATCGGCTCTCCCCATTCTGGGGGAGCGCCTTGGGACGTCCTGTGATGAGATCCCGTTTCAACCAATTGAAACAGAGACATTTCTCCATCATCCTGGATCAGACATTTTTTGACACCGGCTGATGTTTCAGATGTTTATTTCACCTTCTTCTGTCTGGAGATGGATTTGCATCTCATCAGCATACATTTGAAATTCGCAATTGTGTCGGGGTGTCATTTCCACCAGGAGCCGCGTGCAGTTGTCGAATACGGAAGGTGACAATGCAGCGCCTTGAGGAGCGCCGCGTGCTAATATCATGCCTCATGTTTCGCTTCCCTAAGCAAAGAAAATTCACAGACACCTCAAAGTTGAGCCTGTTTCAACAAAGGACGTGTCATCAGCTGCCAGAATGCCAAAGAGAAGGAGGAGGAACAAAGGTTCATGAGAGCCTGTACATACTAATGTGGATGCATAGAGCACAGACCTAGCTATAAAGAAATGGAGCACTGTGGACACAATCAGTGGGGGTGGGAATCTAGGGAAATATTCTCTTTAATGTCTGAAATTGTCTTTGCATAATCAACAAAATGAGTTTCTGCAGATTCTGATTATAACCATGGAACTTCTTTTCCTGCTCTTTAATCACTCCATGGGAGTACGTGTGGATTGCCCTCTCTCTTCTGCACTTGTTTTCTTTTATTTATTCGCAACTGCACCATGAATTAAAGACCAATCGCCCTCATTGATTCCGTGGTAAAAGTTGTGGGAGGAGTAATGCTGAACAGATTGAGCACCTGGGCGGAAGAGAACAAGATCATATCCGACGTGCAGTTTGGGTTTCGCCCCGTATGCTCAACTGTGGCACAATGTGTCAATCTCTACCTCACTCTCGGAAAGTACACCATTCCCCGCCAGGGAACAATCTACATGGCCTTCATGGACCTGTCCTGTGCCTTCGATTGTGTTAATCGGGAAAGGCTGTGGCAGTCCATGGAGGCCATGGGGGTTGAAGTTAACTTGGTGGACTTCCTGAGGGATCTACACAGAGACACCAGGGCAAATATTAGGTACTCTCAAGATCTAAGGGTCACAAGGGATTTTAATACAGAAAGGGGGGTACGCCAGGGGTGTATCTTAGCCCCCTTTCTTTTTAACTTATACATTAATGATTTGGACCAGACCCTGCAGGAAACTGGGGCCGATTTCCTATACATTGGATGCAGGGGTCTGCCCGTCTTGCTATACGCAGACGACGCGGTTCTCCTGGCGCGTACCCCAAACGCTTGCAAATCCTGCTTGATTAATTTCGAGGGTTTATGGCAGAGAGAGATCTGGCCATAAATAATACAAAATAATATATAATGCAGGTAGGGCGCCGTCCAAAGCGCCAGTATCCCTTTATGGTAAACGGAGCGAGAGTACCAATATCCCCCACTTTTTCTTACCACTTTTTCTTACCTTGGTGTCCTAATGGATGATCGTCTGAACTGGGATGCCCTAATTAAGAAGAAGAGAGGGTAGGTGTCTAGGTGTAACGCAGCGATTCTCAGCGAAAATGGGCAACCGCCCCGTGGCTGCAATGCTGAAAATCTACCAAGTCAGGAGTGTATCCATAGCCACTTATGGGAGCGAGCTGAGGGGATACACCAGAGTGGAAGGGATCCAGGTGACCGAAAACAGCTTTTTAAAACAGTTGCTGGGGGTCCCGCAAGGGGCAGCGAACCTCTCCGTTCATGAAGAAACCGGTCTTACCAACATCAGTGACACCTTGGGTTTGCGCCCATTGCTTTTCTGGCTGAAAAGCTGGCTAAATAAAGATCTTGCCCTTACTCATAAAATATTGAAAGAGTCCTTGAGCTTTGACCACATGTCTGCAATACCATGGCTTAATTACCTAAAGGGGTGTTTTAGTGAGCTGGGCCGGTTGGACCTGTTTTTAACACCTGAACGCATTACCAAGGCAGACGTGGCCCTTGTGAAGGAATCTTTCACGACGCGCAAGCAGATCAAACGCGAGGAGCAGGAACTGTTGAAAAATGGTGTCCGGAAACATCTAATGCTTAGAACTTCCCTCGCTATGGAGCCATATCTCATGTGGCCTTTGTCAACGCACGAAAGATTCCTGCTGGTCAGGTTTAGACTGGATTACTTCCATCTTTTATTAGCAATACCTAAGGGGAGCTACAAAGGCCAGGTGTTAGCACCCTGTGGCTGCGACAATGTGTCTCCACAGGATCTGCTACACTTTGTCTTTTTTTGTCATTTTTATGAAGGACCCCGGAGGTTGTTTTTAAAATCCCTTTTGAAAAAGCTAAACTTTTCGCAGGTTCGCCCAGCTCTTTTCTATTTGCAACTTTTAAAACCTGAACATATTCCGCTTACTGTTGTTTTTTAAAATGCTCCTTAAGGTACAGGAAATGTCTGGATTCATAACTGTCCTGGATGCTGTGTATTTTTAAGAATGGAGTTTATTATATTCATGTGATGTACACCGTTCCTTTAAACTTCTGATTGCTTTACGGGCCAATTGTACTCCTGATCGTGTATATTTCTTCCGCTCTGTTTTTATAATGACAAAATGTAACTTTTATGGTTTTTATTTTGAGAACCGAATAAAGTTTAATGAAATAGATTTTTTTTTTTAATCCTCCGCTTTCCCACCCTCTCCGTTTCCATCTTGACTTCCACCCCCATTCATGCACCGGTCTCCAATCCCTATCTGACCATATATTTATTTTTGTCACCCCTCCTTCAGGGGTGTATAGATGTAATTTTACAGTGGCTCAGCTAGCGTGTGCCTTTTGGGTCTCCGCTTCGCATGTTAACCACTTCTCACTACCAACACCCGCTTCACACTTTTATTGCTTTCCATTATTTATCTTAAATTATTTTCACGGATCGACATCTGCACTTTGCTGGTAGCCTAATTGCTCCCCCACAATGCACCGCAACAAGTGCTCCGTTTTTTTTATTTATCATGCTGAGATGGCCATCTGCCATCTTGAAATGGTAAATTAAGGATAAACAAATACAAAACAAGATGGCTGCCTCATTAACATGCAACAGATGGCTTAGAATGGTTTTCAAAAGCTTAAGAAAAAACATTCTAAGATGGCCGCTATACTTGACAGCCACCGTGGCATGGGTTTTATTATTAATATATCCTTCAAAAAAGAGAACTGCCATCTAGGGAGTGTAAGAAAACAAGCATTGGCAAAGCAAATGGTTAAACAGGCATGACCTACTGGCTTAAATAATGTATTTTCAGCCATGGCCTTTCCTCAATACATCATAATCCACAATTAGATTAGGCTGGGCAGAATTTCAATTACAGCAGAGTAATTGGAATAATTTCAGTAATTCTGCATTACTCTTTGACGTAGAATTACCAATAATTACACAATTACTCCTTATGTAATTAAGAGCAATTGGGTGGAGACATCCTATAATGAGAGCACCTTTAACGAGTAATCCTTGCATCCATTTTAGACATGAGTGGGTGTTTTTGCACTAAGAAATAGCACTAAACACAGATTACTCTTCTCGCGTAATTCAAGCATAATCTGGTGGAATTCTTAGGTAATTCCATGGGTTTGCACTACACAGAATTACGTGAGTTCCGCCCACCCCTAACTTTGATCTGAGAATCCGAGGACTGTGTTAGAGCTGTCAGTTTAGGGTGGTCTTCCCCAAACGTTTTGCCTTCCTCATCCATTTTCTGCTGAGCTTATTGTTGCTGACTGTAGGATTATGTGCACTTTACCACTGCTAATCAGTACTAAAGAATGTGTGCTCACTGTTTATCCTCAAGTGGCATATTTAATTTATAAGGCCTTAGTAAAGTGCTACTACATGTCCCCAGGACCTGTAAATTAAATATTATTAGTGTGCCTCCAGCACTTAGTGTGCCATTGCTTAAGAAGCCCTTTACCAACCTAACTTGAGTGGATCAACCACTCAACCTCTGCGCACTGTTGCTACTAGTGAGTCACACTAGTTAAATCATCATTTTCAATTTCATTTTAATTCTTTCACAAAAATTTTTTCAACATAACCACATTCACCTTTCTCCTTTGAAAGTGTGATATTTAATCATCAATTCTTTTACAAAAAATTCTAACATATATTCACAAAACAACAGTTCATAATTTCACTGTATCAGCAAAATACAATCTTTTCTTTGCAACTTTAAAGTTGATGTAGCCCGATGCATTTCGAGTCCTAGATGGACTCTTCCTCAGGGGCCTAAAAATGTAAAAATCTTAAGTCAGCAAATTCAGTATAATGTCCAGTTTTTGTCAGATTCAAGTTTCAAAAACCCACGGATGCTCTCTACAACATAGTATCATGTACAAAAATAATAATGGCTGCAGCATGCACTTTTTACACCTTTTTCATATAAAAAAACCACCACCGTTTCACCTTAAAACGTGAATGTGCTGAAACAATGTATACTCACAACCAAACCACGAGGTTGTGGTACCTGTAAACGAGAGTTCTGACTGTTAATACACGCTAACAACGTTCCACCAAATGCCCTAAATCTAAAAACCACCTCATCGAGCTTCTGCTTACCTCGAGTCTCTGGGAATGTGAAAACGCCACGTTTTCGTCTCTATTCAAAATTGCCACCTACAACGAAAACATTGCAGTCCTTAGCTTCGTATTGCAAACTATAGTCGTAACTACCGCTTACCCCCCGGGCACCCATTCTTACCTCTCCGCTAAACACCAACTCCTAACTTCACTCGCTGCCAGTTACAAACCAAGCGCCGGGCTCGCCAGGATAAGATCACGCTCTTCCTCAAGCAACAGTGAAAACGGACTAATTCCAAAATCTCGGACCCGCCATGTTTGTAAAGTCTACCAACACGAAACCAACAACACTCAGGGAAAATTACTCAACGACCTCGAGCTACTCGGTAGCCCTTAAATCATGACCTGATGAAACCACTTACTACCACTTACGGTCAAGGCAAAATAATACAGTGAAAAATGGTGAAAAAATAGTGAGAAAATAAACGAGACAAAATAAATTAAAATGATGATAAAGTGCTTGAATATAACAATCACATAAAGATTATTTACAATATTACATATAAAGCATTTTAGTGCAATTCAACCATTCAAAAGTACATATATGAAAAATATGATCAAAAAAGTTCACATGCTAAAGAGAGGCTTGGCCAAAACCTCTACATGGATCTAACCTGGCGTACAGTATTTATTTTACAAAAAACATGTATAATCTATCTTTTCATTAAGACCTTTAGGTTCCTGGGTCCCTAGGTACCGAATCCAAAATATCTCTCTTTGTAGGAGGGATCTGGTGAGATCCACTCCTTCTCGTGTTTCAATTTTCTCCAAAACTGAGAACTGTAGCTGGGATATGTTGTGCCTGTTTTCTGTCCAATGTTTAGCTAAATTGCTCTTGATGTTAACATTCCTAATCGTACTCTTGTGTTCAGATATTCTTGTTTTTAGTTTTCTTTCCGTTTTCCCCACGTACAATTTGCCACAAGGACATTTAATGACGTAGATCACACTTTTGGAGTTACAATCACTGTCGTGGTGTAAGTCAATGGTTTTTCCTGTCTGGGGATGATGCAAAGTATTCCCAACAATTACATTATGGCAATGCACACAGTTCATGCACCTTTTCATTCCTTTGTAGTTTGCTCTTCTTTTGATTATGGGTGATTTTAGCAACTCCTTTAAGTTTTTCGATCTGTTGTATGCAAACATCGGTTTTTGCTGGAAAATGCCTCCAAAATCTGGTTCGTGTAACAAAAGTTCCCAGTGTCTTATTATTATGTTTTTTATTTTGGATGAGCTTGTGGAGTATTTTGAAACAAACACCTGTCTGTCCAGAATCTTCTTCGGTTTCTTTTCCAGAAGCTTCTCCCTGTTGAACCTAGCTACCTTATCCTTGGTTTGCTTTAATACACTCTCCGGGTAACCTCTGGATGCATATTTTCCTTCTTGTATTTCCAGATGTTTTTCCAAGGTCTCAGATTCTGAGCATATCCTTTTTATCCTCATATATTGCGACATGGGCAAATTTATTTTTAAGTTCTGAGGATGAAAACTCTGAAACAATAAAGAATTGTTAACATCGGTCTCTTTCCGAAACACTTCAGTTTGTAATGTTCCATTTTTCAATGACAGTAGGACGTCCAGAAATGCTATTTCATGGTCACTGATAGTATGAGTAAATTTAATTTGCTCTACATGAGTGTTTAAAATCAAGATTTTTTCTTCCAGCATTTCTCTGTTACCTGACCATAATACAAAAATATCATCGATAAATCTTTGATATATCAAACTATGATCCTGCCATTCTTTATCCGAAAAAATATGGTCTGCTTCAAATTTAGCCATATACGTATTAGCATATGCGGGTGCCCCCGCAAATCCCATTGATGTTCCATTCTGTTGTAGGAAAAATTTTTTGTCCCATTGGAAGTAGCTATGGTATAAGCAGAAATGCAACAGTTCTAAAATGAAAGTTTTTTCTGCTCTGATGGTTTCTAGCTCCAACAAAGCCCATTCCACAGCTTCCAGTCCTGCTTACTGGAAGCTGTGGAATGGGCTTTGTTGGAGCTAGACCATATTTTTTCGGATAAAGAATGGCAGGATCATAGTTTGATATATCAAAGATTTATCGATGATATTTTTGTATTATGGTCAGGTAACAGAGAAATGCTGGAAGAAAAAATCTTGATTTTAAACACTCATGTAGAGCAAATTAAATTTACTCATACTATCAGTGACCATGAAATAGCATTTCTGGACGTCCTACTGTCATTGAAAAATGGAACATTACAAACTGAAGTGTTTCGGAAAGAGACCGATGTTAACAATTCTTTATTGTTTCAGAGTTTTCATCCTCAGAACTTAAAAATAAATTTGCCCATGTCGCAATATATGAGGATAAAAAGGATATGCTCAGAATCTGAGACCTTGGAAAAACATCTGGAAATACAAGAAGGAAAATATGCATCCAGAGGTTACCCGGAGAGTGTATTAAAGCAAACCAAGGATAAGGTAGCTAGGTTCAACAGGGAGAAGCTTCTGGAAAAGAAACCGAAGAAGATTCTGGACAGACAGGTGTTTGTTTCAAAATACTCCACAAGCTCATCCAAAATAAAAAACATAATAATAAGACACTGGGAACTTTTGTTACACGAACCAGATTTTGGAGGCATTTTCCAGCAAAAACCGATGTTTGCATACAACAGATCGAAAAACTTAAAGGAGTTGCTAAAATCACCCATAATCAAAAGAAGAGCAAACTACAAAGGAATGAAAAGGTGCATGAACTGTGTGCATTGCCATAATGTAATTGTTGGGAATACTTTGCATCATCCCCAGACAGGAAAAACCATTGACTTACACCACGACAGTGATTGTAACTCCAAAAGTGTGATCTACGTCATTAAATGTCCTTGTGGCAAATTGTACGTGGGGAAAACGGAAAGAAAACTAAAAACAAGAATATCTGAACACAAGAGTACGATTAGGAATGTTAACATCAAGAGCAATTTAGCTAAACATTGGACAGAAAACAGGCACAACATATCCCAGCTACAGTTCTCAGTTTTGGAGAAAATTGAAACACGAGAAGGAGTGGATCTCACCAGATCCCTCCTACAAAGAGAGATATTTTGGATTCGGTACCTAGGGACCCAGGAACCTAAAGGTCTTAATGAAAAGATAGATTATACATGTTTTTTGTAAAATAAATACTGTACGCCAGGTTAGATCCATGTAGAGGTTTTGGCCAAGCCTCTCTTTAGCATGTGAACTTTTTTGATCATATTTTTCATATATGTACTTTTGAATGGTTGAATTGCACTAAAATGCTTTATATGTAATATTGTAAATAATCTTTATGTGATTGTTATATTCGAGCACTTTATCATCATTTTAATTTATTTTGTCTCGTTTATTTTCTCACTATTTTTTCACCATTTTTCACTGTATTATTTTGCCTTGACCGTAAGTGGTAGTAAGTGGTTTCATCAGGTCATGATTTAAGGGCTACCGAGTAGCTCGAGGTCGTTGAGTAATTTTCCCTGAGTGTTGTTGGTTTCGTGTTGGTAGACTTTACAAACATGGCGGGTCCGAGATTTTGGAATTAGTCCGTTTTCACTGTTGCTTGAGGAAGAGCGTGATCTTATCCTGGCGAGCCCGGCGCTTGGTTTGTAACTGGCAGCGAGTGAAGTTAGGAGTTGGTGTTTAGCGGAGAGGTAAGAATGGGTGCCCGGGGGGTAAGCGGTAGTTACGACTATAGTTTGCAATACGAAGCTAAGGACTGCAATGTTTTCGTTGTAGGTGGCAATTTTGAATAGAGACGAAAACGTGGCGTTTTCACATTCCCAGAGACTCGAGGTAAGCAGAAGCTCGATGAGGTGGTTTTTAGATTTAGGGCATTTGGTGGAACGTTGTTAGCGTGTATTAACAGTCAGAACTCTCGTTTACAGGTACCACAACCTCGTGGTTTGGTTGTGAGTATACATTGTTTCAGCACATTCACGTTTTAAGGTGAAACGGTGGTGGTTTTTTTATATGAAAAAGGTGTAAAAAGTGCATGCTGCAGCCATTATTATTTTTGTACATGATACTATGTTGTAGAGAGCATCCGTGGGTTTTTGAAACTTGAATCTGACAAAAACTGGACATTATACTGAATTTGCTGACTTAAGATTTTTACATTTTTAGGCCCCTGAGGAAGAGTCCATCTAGGACTCGAAATGCATCGGGCTACATCAACTTTAAAGTTGCAAAGAAAAGATTGCATTTTGCTGATACAGTGAAATTATGAACTGTTGTTTTGTGAATATATGTTAGAATTTTTTGTAAAAGAATTGATGATTAAATATCACACTTTCAAAGGAGAAAGGTGAATGTGGTTATGTTGAAAAAATTTTTGTGAAAGAATTAAAATGAAATTGAAAATGATGATTTAACTAGTGTGACTCACTAGTAGCAACAGTGCGCAGAGGTTGAGTGGTTGATCCACTCAAGTTAGGTTGGTAGATAATTAGGCACGGGAGTAGGGCAAACGTGCCACCGCTGCAGCACGCATGTGAAAAATAAGAGGAACAAATTATATACTGTAAAAGAAAGGAGTGCCTTCCTTCCATTATATTCATTAAGAAGCCCTTTAAACATGTCTCAGGCCTGCCATTGCAGCCAGTGTGTGCAGTTTTAAACTGCCCTTTGGACCAGGCAAAATAAACTTTTTGCCAGGCCCAAACTTTCCTTTCTAATACAGATAAGTCACCCCTATGGTGGGTCCTGGACAGACCAGACACCAGGATGCAGTTTATTTAAAACATAGGACATGTACTAAAAATTTGGTAGTGAAAAACTCCTAAATTCGTTCTTCACTACTGCAAGGCCTACCTTGCCAGTAGGGTAACATTGAAGTTACATGATCACATTTAATAAGCTGAAACTTCCAAATGGGATCAGGTTACCAGTTCATCTGTGATGTCTTTGGAATTGTATTGAAAAATCCTCTCTTGGGGTAAAGTCAGATTTTAAATTATAATTTGAAAATACCACTTTTAGAAAGTTGCAAAAACCACAGTTGATGGACAGAATGCAGAACATTGTCATACATTCACCCCAGTACAGAGATCTGGGCCTAAATCCATCGGTTTTTTGCTCACCATGCCATTCCAGTTTGAACCCAGCCATATGCAAATCAGTCTTGACCCTGTGTCCCATGGGAACAGTCCAGCCCGAACTGCCAAGCCAGGTCCTCCCTGGACTGGAAACAAGCATCCAAGGACTGGTTTCGGGCTTTCAGCCCTCATAAGCCTGGATAGCTTGATTCCAGTGGCATGGAGAGCACGGGACTCACGTCTGAGCATACCCGTCCCACTCGGGGTGACAAATGCAAAAACAACAGTTGATGGACAGAATGCAGAACAATATCATACATTCACCACAGTACTCCGTCCATCACCACCCCCTTTTGTACCGCTTTGTTCGCCATAAGTAGGCAGGGTATGCTCAGACGTGAGTCCCTTGTTCACTTTTCCACTGGATTCAAGCAAGCCTGGCTGAAGACGGCTGTAATGCCAGAAACCAGTCCTAGGAAGCTTGTTTCCAGCCCACGGAAGGTATGGCTTGGCAGTTCGGGCTGGACTGTTGCCATGAGGCACAGGGTCAGACTGATTTGCATATGGCCATGTCTTAACTGGGGTGGCAGAGTGGGCTAAAGAACGGTGACGGATTAAACCCAGATCTGTTGACTGGGTGTGAGTGTTTGATTGGTTCAGATGCTCCGTCCATCACCACCCCCTTTTGTACCACTTTTAGAAAGTTGGCATTTTCCTGCTTTAGGCCCTAATTATGAGTCTGGCGGTACACGGACCCTCATACTTGCGGGAGCATGGTGGTGGCGGTCTTCCGACCACCCTATTACAACCAGGGCAGTTAGGCCTCCCTGGGACCACTGCAACGTACATTGGCACGGCGGTCTTGAGGCCGCAATATGCTTGGCGGGCTGCTGTAGCCCCAAAAGCCATATTGCAAGTTTCCTCCCCACCACACTTTTTATGGTGGTGCGACCACCATGAAATGTGTGATGGTGAGGAAGCCAAGTGGCCCCTCATTATGAATTTGATGGTGCGAATGCAGGATCACTCCACTTCACCAAATCTATGGTTGAACTGCCCGCCAGATTAGGAGTTTTCTCCTGTCTAGGCGTGGTTCTTTAGTGTTCCCATGGTGGTGCTTCTGTACATGCAGTGGTATATGCAGGGGGGTACATGTTGTGGCCACTGTGTGCATGCACCCCTGTACCTGCAAGGCATGGAGTGCACCAGTCCATGCCGTGTAGGTACTGGTGTTGACGTGCTTATTGCAGAGGGTATTTCAAAGGCACCGCTGTGGGAACCCTAAATAACTACCCCCTAGACGGGAGAAAACTCCTAATCTGGCTGGCAGTACAACCATAGATTTGGTGGTGCAGGAGTGGGGTGATCCCACACCCACACCGTCAAACACATAATGAGGCCCTGAGCCATTTCATGCCTGTAGCCTGTCCCTGGGTCACATGACTGGGTGTAGCTAATGTCTGGGCTTTGTGTATTTCTCCTAGGCAGCCACACACAATAGAGACCTTAGGTGTGCCTGGATGGGCCATCACTGGCAGGATGGGAGGTTGAAGCAGGGCACAGCCCTATTTACACTTGAATAGGCTTGGTCTTGCCTCCACACAAAGGGGTGCATACCTCCTGTAGTTAGTCTGGAGACAGGGCAAGGAAGGCAGGAAACCTGTGCACTCCAAAGGGAAAGTTCTAGAAGCTTTTCCCACTTCAAAGGAGGCACCTGGTGTAAATATCAGACCTCAGACACTAACTCTTCAGTACACTTCTGGACCTATGGAAGACTCTGCCAAGAAGGACTGCTGTGCTGCTGAAATGATTGTCACTCTGCTAGACTGCTGCCCTGAAGGACTGTTGGCTGCTGTGCTGACCTGATGCCTGCTGCTATCCAGACAGGGTGAGAAGGACTGGGCCTGCAACCAGTAAGTACCCAAGACCACCAGATTGAGTCTTGTATCTAGCACCTGCACTCTACAACTGTGAGTTCTTCCCTGCCAAGTGGTGCCACCCAGTCCTGGACCCTTGGAAGTGGACCAGAAGCTGCTCCACCAGCCAATCTATGAATCCAGCCGTACTGATGTGTCTATTCTGCTGTGTGGCGCAACCCTGAGTAGATCCGATGCATCACCTCTGCTGTGAAGATTCTCCCAGTGCAAGGACTCCCCATCAACCTCGCAGCCCGCATCAGAAACCCGGCTGCGCTACGCATCCCCGATGCAGGCCCTTCATCGCAAATCTCTCGTTGATGGCAGGATTGGTGACAATGCTGATTCTTGCAGTGCAGCCGCTCAGAACTGACGCATTGCCTCAGCTATGCAACGCATCCTGAATGCCACACTTCCCATCGCAAGTCCTTGCTGACAGGATCCTAGACAATGACGCAGGACTATCTGTCGCAGCTTCGCAATCCCTCAGAACTGATGCATTTTCTTAGCTGTACGACTTATCTTTAATGAGGAATCTCACAATGCTACGCAACCAAGATTTAAGGTAATCTTGTTCAGCGGGTCTAACTGGGTCCTTTTACCCAGCCTGTTCTTCATCATGGTCAGACTGAAGTTGTGATCAGATATCCACAGTTCTTGCTTTGTGCTTTTTGGGGCTTTACTCACTGAAATCTTTGAACCTGCATATCTCTAGTTTTACTGATTTGATATTGGTCATTTTAGTCCTGCTTTATTTACAAAACATGACTCTTTTGTTCTAATCTGGTTTGGGATCCTTTTGTGGTGTGTTTTCAATGTGTTACTGATTGAAGTGCGGCATAGACACTTTGCACATTGCCTCTGATTTAGGCCTGACTGCTCTGTACCAGGGTTCCAGAGGGTTGAGCACAGCTGAATTTAAGGGTTTGCTTGTGACCTCAACCAGACAAGGATGGTGGTTGCTGCTGGAGTAGGGGTTCACCCAAAAAACCAGTCATTTCTTAAGCCTCTAATTCCAAAATGCCACTAATTGAAGAAAATGTACCTTATTTGGTTTTCTGTGAGCGACCTATACAAGGATTTAACTGTGTTGCCTTTGCTTGAACAAAAAACAGGAACATGAATACAGAGGAGTGAGAGAATGATGATGCCCTTGTACAATGTTTCTTCAAGGTAACCCCTCAGAGTACCTTTCTGCAGGTCATACAAGGAATACATGCATTCATTGGAACCTCAGCACCAGTTCCAGATTCATGGTATGAATAGATGTGTGGTGAGGCTTGACACCGCATTGTTTTCGTTCACATAAACCAGAACAAGGCAAAGTCCCTGACCCAAATATACCAGGTCATGTTAAAATCAAACTATCCCATGAAATCATGCTATCCCATGAGATAAGGTAAAAAAATTGAAAATGAATGAGAGACAGTTTCCATCATGCCGCTGTGTGCATCAACGAAACCTGTGTGAAGTGTCTAAATACCATCCATCCATTGCCGGAGTTCGGCCCATATGTGGGCAGTCCTGGCAATGGGTATATGGTACGAAAAGGACTAATCTGTAGATCGTCGCACACAGGGTCGTAATCCTCAGGCGAAGGTCCTGCTGTGAAGGGGGGACCTGAAGAAAGGAATCCATGTTGGACGATGCCTAGAAGAAGACGAAAGGGGTGAGTATGGACTCCAAATCATTCATCACCTCCATCTTGCAGCAGGCGGTCAGACCGACTTGATCTGCTTGCTGACAAGGCAACTTGAAATATGGATGGGGAGGCAACTTCCCTGTACTGCCATATGGTGGCTGCCCATTCCCACCCATGCAGCCGGGTTCGGCGGTCTGCTGGTGGTCTAGGCGGTTCAGCCGCAGTATTCGCAATGGCAATATGCCCAACTCGTCATATGGAGGTCGGGTCATCGAGCTCCTCACGCCCGGAATGCCACCACCAGTATGGCGCTCCACGGGACTGCCGTACTCATAATACGGTGCTCAGTGCTCAACATCATCCCTCAGTATGGTTAGATTTGAGTGGGAATAGTAAATGTCGCCCCTTTAATGTCCAACACCTTTTCCCAATATGTTCAGACTGGAGTGGGAATAGTAAAAATCACCCGTTTAGTGTCCAACAGAGACTCCCGGTGTGCTTAAAATGAAGTGGGAATAGTAAATGTCACACCAATAGTGTCCAACACCTTCCCCCAGTATGGTTAAATTGGAGTGGGAATAGAAATTGTCACCCCTTTACTGAAAAACACCTTCCCCCAATATGGTTAGACAGAAGTTGGAATAATAAATGTCACCCCTTTAATGTCCAACATATCCCCCCAATGCAGTTAGTGAGAATAGTAAATGTCACCCTTTTAGTGTCTAAACTTTTTTTTTTTAAATGGATTAGCTTGAAGTGTCATTATTTAATTTTAATATTTTAGTGTGACATTATTTATTATAACTGTTTTTCTATGTAGTAGAATCATTTGTATTATTTTTATAATTGTTGGTGTTTGGAAATATAATAAAAGATTTGTTATTTGTATGTTGGTGGGTAATATAATGAATTCATTTTTATATAGAATAAAGACATGTAACATATTTTTCTCATTATATTTATCTTTTCAAACTTTATTTTAACATTTTAAAGATATTCATATATAACTTTAAAATAACCATTTATATGAAGTGAAGTAAATAATTTTTTCATTGTTTTTGTTAAAAAAGACATTATATTAAATTACCATTGCAGTTTGCATATTTCCACTTTTATGTTAAAATTTTTAAGTTTTTAAACATTTATTACATTGTTGTATATACATGTTTACAACTTATTTTTTACATGTTTTTTCAGTATACTTTAAATAATTGTATATATTTTATGTACACTTCTCAGTTTTGTGATATCTTTAAACACATATTTTACATGTTTCAAATTTGTACACATTTTTTACATTTTGTACTACATGTGTTAACATTATTACATTATTTCTCATTTATATTTATTTCTATGGGGGAGATAGTGTGTTGCTTAGCTTAATTTAGCATCCATTTTTCTTTTACAGCTAGCTTCTATTTTATGATCTATTTATGTGATTTTTAGCCTATTTTTCTGGGACCAGGTCAGGGTAAGGTGGTGCTATTCATTGGAACAGATACGTCCTTATTTAAGGATTTGTTTGAGGGTTTTGAGGATAGGGGAGTGTAGGGTAGGAATGGGCAATAAATTCCGCTTTGCTGGCGGAGTTGGTAGAGTTTTTAGCCACTCCACGTTACATGCAACGCTGAGTTTAGGCCAAATTCTGACAGGCACTGTGTAGTGACATTTATTTTTCTCACGCGGCTCACCAATGGTAAGTCAATGAGCAAGAATTTGCGTCTTAGTGTGATTTTTGGTTGCCAAGAGGGTGCCTGGCGAGATTCCCCAAACATGGGCGGTCACGACTTTTCCCTGTCAGAAAGCTGCCTCTCAAGTCAAAAATCTACTTGAGTGGCAGCAAAATCATCTTGAGAAGCCGACCCCTCTGGTGCGCCACTCGGTTCTGTTTGTGCTGATTTTTCAGCACAGAATGAGCTCCCGGTGCTAAAATTCAGCACAGGCAGTTGCACAACTCCGCAGAATCTCACGCCGTTTTCATGTAACTCCGCTCTGAGTTTTGCCCATCCCTAGCTAAGGAGGGAGGTCTACATGTTATGTTATGTTATGTTAATGCTGTTTATATAGCTCACGTATCACCCGGGGCATCTTGGCGCTGTTGAGGAACTTGATAGGGAGGACAACCAGAGGAAATTAGTACAGATAGGCTCTTTGTTGTTTTCTCAATTTACTGTAAATAGGAGTCTCACGGAGAGGTATGGGTAACTTGTTCCAGTATCTTGGGGCAGGATAAGAAAAGGCCTTGCCCCTAGTGCGAGTTTGACGTATTTGGGGCACACACAAAAGGGCTAGGGTGCTTGATCTGAGATTTCAGGAAGGCACGTAAGTAGTGAGTTTTCTTTGAAGAGAGCGCATACCTTTGCCTCTCAAGGCGTTATAGGAGACGCAGCACATTTTAAAATAGGACCACTTCTTCACAGGTAGCCAATGCAGTTCCCTCAGCAAAGGCATGGAAGGGGTACTTGCCGGATGGTTCAGGATCAGTCTTGGCGCGGTGTTCTGGACCACATGTAACTTTACAAGCAGATTCTTGCCCGCTTCAGCCAGCAGAGCATTCCCATAGTGCAGTCTACTGGTCACCATCGCCTGGATAAGGATTCTGCGGGAGTTAGTGGGGAGAAAGGGAAAGATTCTGTGCAGAAGGCGCAAGTTATAATAACAGGAACTGGTAGTAGCAGCAATATGGTCTTTCATAGTTAAAGTATTGTCAAGTTTTATCCCTAAGTTTCTTACACTTTGTTTGGGCACAGGAACTGCTCCCAATTGGTGTAGCCACCACTCAACCGACCAAAGGGTTGGGGCTTTCCCCATTAGCGTGATCTCTGTATTTTCTGGGTTCAGCTGGAGGCAATTCTCAGTCATTCATGTTAGTTATAGTCTTGTTTCTGGCTTTTTGGTATATTTAGATGTATTAATGTTTACGGGGCCGATTCACAGAACTAATCTGAGACAAAAGCCTACATTTACTGCTTCTGATATTCACAGAAGGCACTTACGACTCCTATCTTTACGTCCGCAGTCGGGCTGGAATCTCCGCACCCGGACAGTACTCTTCGCACCCAGACTGTACTCTCCGGTTAGGGTCGTACTCTCCGACTCAAGCTGTAATCTCCGGGTCAGGCCTTATAAAGTCTAATCAATGGGCTGGAATGCAAATTCTGCATATGGATAGAAATAGGCACGTCGCAATGTGATTTAGCTCCGGGAGCTTGTTCCTTGCTGAAAAATCAGCACAAACAGCACCAAACAATGTGCTAGAGAACACAGCTTCTCGATTTGATTTTTCAGCCGCTCAAGTAGATTTTGTACTTGAGCGGCAGCTTTCTAACCAAGAATGGTTTGTGACCCCCTGTGACCGCCTGCAACCGCATGTACTGGAGAAATTTTGTTGGGTGCCATCCTAGCGACCGAAGATCATACTAGGTGATTCCAAATCTTCCTTGTACTTGACAACTTACAATATTCACGTTGGTGAAATTTGTCCGAAACTCCACATTTCAAGAACAATACAGAGTGTCCAAAATTCTGTCAGTTCCACTGGTTGAGCAGAATATATCTACCACCTCCACTTGTTTTATGTTTAATGTGATTTAAGAGGTCATAGTAAGTACTCCTTTTTTTATTTGGTAGTAGTGCATATATAAAAGGAATATTTGTATTTTGATATTCACCATGTATAGTGTGTATCTGAGAAAAAGGTGTGGGACACATTTTAAAAGTAACATCTATCATCCAAATTTGACACAGGCTAAGTATTAGTAAGTTATTTGCTGTGGAAAATAGTAGGATTTTTTTCTTTTTTAGGTTGTCATATAAAAGGATCTTCATAATGTGTCATTGTTAAATGTTCAGATTTTTGTACGTCTCAATATCATCTAGGGGCAGGAAGAGTATTGCTGGTGGCTCCTTTAGTTCATGTAATTAAACATTTTAAAGTGGATATAGGTGGTAGTTTGCCTGTTATGTGTTTGGGACGTTAGGTAGTATATCTTTAAAGATTTTGCTTGTGGGTTACTGGGAGCTAGTGCTTGCCTCACTTATATTTTGCAATATCTCTCTTACTACTATTTCTTTTTTTATATAAATCTTTTTATTAACGAAGTAAAACATATGATAGCATAAAATAAAGTGACATAGTACACAAGTACCAAAACCACCATTGATTTGTCAATGTAGTTCAACATCTCCGTACAACATCACAGTACAGAACATCAATTTCCTCATCCTGACCAATGATGTCACAGAGTCATACCCTCTTGTGTAGAAGGATCAAGAACTGGCTCACACAACATTATCTTCGCTTTGTTCCAGTCACCCCAGATCCTGGTCCACTTCTAGGGGCAGAGTTTTGGTACTGTGTCTCCCTTCCAAGTTCTGGCTATATTACTTTTCACAACTACATTCCCAAGGGAGACCCAGATCCTTGCTTTAGCCGTCAGGTCAGTCGCTTCCCATATATTCAAAAGGAAAAGTCGGGGGGTGATTTCCATACTTTACACATGTACTACTATTTCTGTTACATTTGTGGGGCACTTGTTTTCTTTTACCTGAATTACTACATCAGCTTTAGTAGTAGTCTTCCCATAACATATATTAGAATAATATTTAGTACATTTTCAGTTTATATTTTCTGTGGTTGTACTTTTTTGGCTGTAGGTGTAGCCCATGTGGTTCAGTAACTGTTTTCCTTTCTGTCAAGTGATGCGCTTTGCTTACCTCTGTCACTGTATCTGAGAGTACTGTAAGAGTATAAATATATATTATGTTTTACAGTTTGTATGTTTGTTATTTACAAGTAAAATCATGCAATTACTTCTATTTTATATTTTTACATGTATGTTCTGTTGAGATGTTTCACATTTTTTGTAGCTTTTCCTTTGGGGATGTTCTAATGTGGAGCATGTGATTTATTTTCTGTTGGAAAGGAGATAAACAAGTTAGTTTCATTTTAAATCAAATCAAAATAAGCTTTATTCGATTTAAAATGATTAAATCATAAAAGCACAGTCTGTTAAAAATATGCATCATATCTTAAGTGTGCATTAGCAAACCATTTAAAATAACATTCATATTGGTTAAAAAGCTGCAACATCATTTCCTACGCATCTAATAGCACGCAAAAGTTTATAAGTATAATCATATCACAGTAAAGAAGATGGCAGCGTTACATTGTGTTTCTGCTTCTAACCACCCCTTGGTTAAACAATCGATAAAAATTCGATCATCTAGAAATTGCAATTTAAAAAAGCTGGGCGGCATTGTCTCAAACCTAACTCCTTTAAAATAGGCAAGATCCATCTTTTCTGTAATAATGTATAAAATTTACAGAAAAACATAATGTGAATGGTAGACTGGATAGAGGTGTCATCGCGTGGGCAGGGGCCTTAAGAACGTGACTAATCAAGTAATCATTCATGTTTGGGAATGTGATCATTCTGAAAAAGTTGCGTAGACGGAAGTGGGTCGATAAGGGCCTGTCATAACTCACCTTCACATTTACTAAATATGGATGTGTCCCCGATTGTATCAGTAACATTTGATTCTCTCTTTCCTTGGGATTGAAGTGATACTAACCGGGATGGAGAAATTTAATGGATACCCAGGTCAGCCACAAAGTTTTTTGTGTAGTTGACCCATGGGTTGCGGGACACCCACTGCAATTTAGAACAATCATTTATCACATCACGATTGAGGCCTGTGGTGGAACTCACCCATATCTTGTGCCATTATAAAACCGGCTGTATTTAATTAAGCCGGATAGGTATGGCATTCCCAGTTCTGAAAGGGCAAAAATACGAAGCCGTGCTATTCAGAACTGCTAAAAGGTATCTTAATATCTCATTCTCATACGCAAGCTACTCATAGCTACGTGAACTCCGTAGTACGGAAGGGAAAATGCTGTTCGCACTGATTGCACAGTGCCGGATGCTTGTCCGCACTGTGCAATCATTGCAAACGGCATCTTGCACACTGCAAGCAGTCATTTTCTGCCGCTTGAGTAGATTTGTACTTGAGCGGCAGTTCTCTCAAAGCGGACTGGTAGTTTCTCATCGCGAGCAGTCGCAAGCATATGCGACCACTCGCAACGAGAAACCTGACCTCCCCACGTTGAGAATCTCGACCTGAGGGTTATTTTCCACGCTCGCGATTGGCAACTTGATGTTGCTGATTGCAAATGAGGAAAAAGTCTCGCCGGGATGTCATTTTACTCGCTCGCGGTCGCCAACTTGACGTTGAGGACCGTGAGCAAGCAAAAAATGCCAGCTACGTTACGCGTTTTTGCACTGTGCTGCGTGCAATTCGTGTAGTGCGTAGTTGCCCAGGCTGCACGAGCGTAGCGTAGTCCGACGCCCAGGGTTAGATATGCAAGGCCGCAGATTCCTGCTCAGTGCATGGCTGTTGAAATGTATTTAGCTTTGTACAATTTTAACAGTTCGCCAATAGGTCGCTTTCCTAGTTTTCTTGCAAAGTTCACCAGTGCTTCCGTGGCTTTAGCAAATAGCAATTTCCTTGATGTAATGGCATTTACCCACGAGCCCCTTTTTTCAAAGACAATTCCCAGATATAAAAAATACCTGCACATTCAAGTTTTTTGTTGTTAAAAAAAATATCCTGGCACTTTGACCATGACTTACCACATTTCATAACAAATGTTTTGGTTATGTTTATGTTAAGATCAAAGCTGGACACATAGGTTACAAAGCTCAATACATCTTTTTGCAGTCCTATTTGCGTGTAGGATATTAAAACGGCATATAGTAAGGCTCCAATTGGACGATTGCCAATGCAAGGTAAGTTTCTGACATTCCCTGATCAGTGTTGCGCCTAGACCGTTCATGTACAGCGTGAAAAGGAAAGGGGCTAACACACACCCCTGCCTTACCCCCTCCTGACAGGAAATGTAAATACACTTGCCTGCACTTCCATAGTGGACACTCGCCTGTGCATCTTGGTACAGTTGCCTTAAAAAGTTAATAAGTTGGGTTTCCACACCCAGGGACTTTAAGATGCTCCAAAGTTTGTGGTTAACAACACAATCAAAATCCGAGTGCAGGTCGGCAAAACACAAGAAAAGATTTCCACATTTGGCTTGTATGTATTTGCCCCAAATTAAGGGACTGTCCGCCACGTGAGCGGCGGTCCCGCCATGCCAATTATGATGCGCCCGCCACACTCACAGGAGGCCATCCTAATATGGCTTGCGGTGTCTTCCAGACACAGCCAGCCCTATGAACCCTTTTCCGCCCCGGCTGCAAGACGACCGGGCGGAAAAGCGGCGGACGGTGTTTCCGTCCGCCGCGGTCCCCCCGCCATTGTGATATGGCGGGGGGAAATAGGTGGCGGTCGGACACAGATGTCAGACGGATCCCTCCGCCATCCTAATGGGCCCCTAAGTTAGGCCAAGTTCCATAGTACCTAGTCCTTGACGGAATCCAGACTGCGTTTCAGTAATTACACCCGTGTCCTCAGCCCATGTCTGCAATCCGTTTAAACTAATTCACCTGGCCACTTTCACAAATGAGTCCAGCAGTGAAATTGGTCTGTAGCAAGCCGGGTCCTTACGGTCCTCTTTTTTAAAAATAGGTATAGATTATAGTATAGATTTTGCCCAGGTTGGGATAAATCCTTGCTTACAAAAAGCTTGTAAAACAGACATTAGCAGTAGGCCCCAGAGGAGAGGATTGGATTTGTACGGGTCCGTGGGTATACTGTCAGGGCCAGGGGCTTTGCCTCCCACAATTGTATTTATAGCAAGTATGACTTCCTCCACAGTAAAATCGATATCGATTGGGATATAATTCACAGACTGGGCTCTCAAATCACGACGATGATTGTCGTTAACCCTATCATTATATAACTTATAAAAGTGATTCACCCGTTGATCCTTACCAATGCTTTTCTCAATAGTGGGTTTGTTTTTGTGAGCTAGGAACAGGGCTTTCACAGCCTTCCTGAAATCTTTGGTATCTTTTATTTTGGACGGTAATTGGATGGCGAGCCATGCTTCAGTCCTTATAGCCTCCTTGCGGTCTCTAAGCGAAATTCTGTACGCTGTTCTTGCCATTTTAATTTCAGCCTGGTCTCTAAGGGCCTTATGTATCAACATCCTCATTTGCAATTCTCAAATAGCGATTTTTTAGAAATCGCTATATGAGAATTGCAAAACGAGATGTATGTAAAAAAATCGCAATTGTTTCGCGATTTCTTAATATTCCTTAATTGTGATTAGCAAATTGTGAAATCGCAATTAAGGAATACTTTCCCATTTATTTCTATGGGCCAGGAGTCCCATAGGAATAAACGGGAAGTTATTCTCAACTTGCGATTGGCAATTCGAGAATCGCAAATTAAGAATAATTTCAAGGGTGCAAGGGTGCCATAAGGACACCCTGATGCACCCCTGAAATTTACATGTGTGAGCATATGGCGCACATACATGCCCTAAGGGCATGTATGTGCGCTACATGGCACCTTTACAAATGCCAACAAAGTGCATTTGTGAAATAAATCACAAATTACCACCAACTTCAAGTTGGTGGTAATTTGCGATTTCTTAATGAGAAATCGCCCAACTTGGGTACTTCATACATAGCATTTAAGGAAACGCAATTTGCGATTCCTTAAATGCTGAGGCAAAATTAAGGAATTTTACGATTGCTTAATTTTGCGATGCGATTTTACTCATACCTCGCATTTTCTGAATTTTTTGTCGCAAACGCTGCTTTTTTACGAATCGCAGCGTTTGCGACTAAAAAACCATATGCCCCAAACTGGCTTATGTAGGGCACTTTTTAAGGCTGTGTGGGCTTTGGTGTAGTTGGTATCAATGATGTTGATGTTGGGGGGATTTTTATGGTCTACTGATAAATTCTTCTTTATCACCAGTGATATAAAAAAAAAGAGTTGAAAATATCAGAGTCTGCAGCCGTCTCATCGAGACAGACGGCAAAATCAGGTTCACAGCAATTTAATTTTGCGATTACTTAATTTTGCATAAGCGTTTAAGGAATCGCAAATTGCAATTCCTTAAATGCTATGTAACAAGCACCCAAGTTGTGCGATTTCTCCTTAAGAAATTGCAAATTACCACCAACTTCAAGTTACACAACAATAATTACACTAGGATGATGAACAACACGTGTCAGGGAATTTGGAGGAGAATCGCATATGTTTGTGATATTTATTCCCTTCCCTTTGTTACTAAGCACGGTACTATCACTGTCAGCATTTGTGTTGGTCAGATCATCTACTTGTGGACTGAGGTTATGGCGAGTAGGGGTGGTGTTTATATAATTTGTAACATTTCTCTCAGTCTTGCAAAATTCTGTGCTGTTGCAAGGTATGTATCAGTGTCCAGGCCACTGATGTTACATCTGGGTTTCTTGGACGCTTCGATGGAGATTGAATCTCGCTTTCCTGATCGGATACATAAATATGATCAGACGCATCCTACACACACCCCTTTGTATGAGTAGATGGATTTGGGGTATAAATGTTTTCAGAGTGAGGAGGACGTGAAGCTAAATACTCAGGGTGTGTGGGCCCTGTACGTTCCTTGATTTAGCGTTACTTCCACAGAGTGTATTTGTTTCTCTATGGCTCCCATGGCTCTAGAAAGGTATTTCAGGATTGAGCTCTGGGACTCCCCGGCCATCTTTGATGTAGTGTTGTATTTAATTTTGTATTTGTATTTAAGGTCCCCCCAACAGATATGTGAGTGTAAACCCACACCACAAGATCTAGGGCCATATGTAGGTAATTGCCATTTACTGATTCTAAAATAACGAATTTTACCGATTCGGTATTTCAGAATCGGTAAATGGTATGTAGCAAAAAATTCAGTAAATATTACCGAATCGGTAATATTCGGTATTTTAGAATCAGTATTTACGGATTCGGTAATTCCCATTCATTCCTATGGGCGGCGGGGTGTCACATTGACACCCTGTTGCACCCCTGAATCGTGAATGTGTGCACATGTGGCACACATACATGCCCTAAGGGCATGTATGTCTGCCACATGGCACAGTTAAAAAAGCACAAAATTGCTTTTTTAAAGGTTTGTCTGCACTGGACTATTGTAATGCTCTATTCCTAAATGCACAATCCCGGGTGACTAATAAGATGCAGTCAATTCAAAATGCTGCCGCCCGGATGCTGGCGGGACTTCCCAAGTTTGCATCAGTTTCAAACACTATCAGGGAACTCCACTGGCTGCCGATACGCAGCCGCATCAAATTTAAATCATTGTGCATTCTTTACAAAGCTCTCAATAAACCAAGGCCCCCACTTTCTTAAACACAATCTTTGTCACTATATCCCAACCCGTTCCCTTCGTTCCTCTCATCACAATCACCTAGTTGTGCCTCGTACTAGAACAGTCACTTGGGGTGACAGGCGATTTTTGGTTGCCGCCCCCAAACTCTGGAACACCCTTCCTCTTCACATTAGGACTAGCCCTTCCCTCCTTATATTTCGCAAACAACTTAAGACTTGGTTATTTGACCAATAGTTCTACTCCTGTAAGGTTTTTTAAATACTGATCCATCCCCTAAGTCAGCGCCGAGACGCCTACGGGTATTCGCCGCGCTCAACAAATGTCAATAAATAAATAAATAAATTAATTAATTTTCGACATTTACCACCAACTTGTAGTTGGTGGTAAATAATGAATCCTTAAAGCACATAAGCACTCTTAAATGTGCTTCCTACATACCATCTACCGATTCGGTCAATAACGATTCAGTAAATACAGAATCGGTAAATATCGATTCTGTATTTACCGAATTATCACCTACATTGGAAATGGCTCATAAACAGTCGGTAAGCCTGAAATTTACCGAATTTCGGGTTTACCGACCGGTAATGAGCCACCTACATTGGGCCCCTAGAAACCCAGAGGTTTTGGGAGTCAAAAGACAACCATACAAAAATTAGGACACTGAATAATTACATGGCCACATACTATAACACACAAATAATTGTCTCTAGATCGTACAAGATTCAGTCGAACAAGTTGGAGGGTTAGAGATGTTAGCACAGTAACTACACAGTTGTTTGTCTAGATACTGGTCTCCACTGCTCTTGTAAATGGCATATGTTTGAGTTGAGCTGCAGGCTGGATAGCATCCCAAAATTAAACAATGCTGGTGCTAGGAGACTCACCCTAAAGTGGTATAATCCTTGCGGCAGATGTCATTGGTGAGGCCCAGCCCGGCCTCATCAGTTTAGGACGGGCTAAGACGGGCCCGTCTTGGCCCGGTCTTCACCCAGGCCGAGCTCGGGCACGCCCTGCACGCGACCGGTGCTGCGGGACTCATAGCGCTCATGCGCTCGGTTACTTGTGCCGGTGTGAGCCCCTCCCCACGCTGACGGGAACCAATGGAGCAACTGCAAAGTGCTCTGTGCTGAACTCCAAGGGCAGGGATAGGGGAGAAAGTGCTAGGTGCTCCGTCCATAACAAAATTGTTAAAGCGTGACCCCATTTTAAATCAAATGTAGTTGTACTTTGTAGAGGTTGAGGTTGTTTGGTTTATTTTTACTTGCTTTTTTGGTGAGTTTACAATTTTGCCATAATTTAAATATTATTACTTTCTTATATTGCTTTGTAGGTTTGTGGTAGTCCGTTTTTCTGGAAGTTTATTTACTGTTCATATCGTAGTTTTGTCTTTTAGAAGGTCTATGTAATGAGATAGAAGTTTGAAAGTATTTTAAAGATTTTTTGTTATTTTACTTTTTTAGGTTTATTAACAAGTACGTTTTAGTTTCAATGGACGTTTTACCTACTTGGTTAGGTAGGTGTTGAGTTGTATATATTTCTTCTTTCATGGTTTGGTGAGAGACTTCGGCTAAGTTTACTTATCTTGCAGCGTCTGTCAATTTTTTAAGAGTTTAGGGTCTCATTATGATGGCCGGTGGACATCAGTCCGCCCGCCATCATAACGGCGATGGGACCGCCCGCCAGACGTGTGGTGGTCCCACCAGCCCAATTGGGATGCGCCCGCTACTCTGGCGGGCTACTTCTGGCCTTTTCACATTGCGGACGGTGCTGCTGGCTGCAGCACCATCCGCACTGTTAAAATGCCACGATGTGCATTTCCATGCACAACATGGCAGGCACCACCTGGTGCCTTCCACCCTGTGCATGGAAATGTAGGGGTGTACCATGGATACCCCCCAGTCACCCCCACTCCACCTCCCACAGAGGGGGCCTGCAATGGAACCCCAAAGCCAGACTCTGCCTAGCTTTTTGTGGCAGGATTTCGGCCGCAAATAGACAGGCAAAAGGGCTCATGCTAATCACTATGGCGGTGCTGCACGGCACCGCCGCAATGATACCTTGGTTCCCGGTTCCGCAAGGCGGCCGGAAAGGATCGCCTTCCGGGACTATGGCAGACGGACTTTCCATCCACCGCGGAACCAATGTGATTCCCCCCGCCATCCTGATTTGGAGGTGGATGAATCACATTGTCATGGCGGGAGGATCGTCACCGCCGGCCCGGCGGTGCCGATCCTTCCACCATCACAAAGAGTCCCTTAGTTCTTTAAATTAGTGTGCCTTTCATATTGCTTATTTAATTTTTATTGGTAAAGTTGTATACACTTTTATTTTATTGGTTGGTTTATTTTGATTTTTTTTATTTAGTTATGTTCTACGGTAAACACTAATTTAGGTTCATTTTAAAATGTACTATAATAAAAATTGATAGATTTAACAATATTTAGACTGTTGTTTAAATATTTGAAGTTAATGGTAATATTTTCTTTCAATTGAATCAGTAGAATTTAAGGTATATAAATTATTGGGGTGAATGGTAACGATTTTATTGATGTACTATTTTTATATTTAATTTAACAATGTGTATAAAAAAAATGTGGTTTATTTTCAAAAATGATTTTATGTATGAAGTGAATTTTGTTTCTATTTATTAGTAAATGATTCATTTTTTCAGTGATAATATTGTTGTCGATTTTGCGTGTAGTGATATTTTTGGCATGTTATCTGTTTGTTTAAAGGTAACAATATTTCTGTTTCTGACATTTCTGTTTTCTATATAGCTTAAAATCTTTTTTTAATGATATTTGTGGTTTTACTTGGAAGTATAGGAAGTTTATGATTTTGTTATAGATATTTAAATTTCAATATTTTTGTATTTCAATATTGTATGAATCGATATAATGTCTGTGATCCATAAGTAGATTAGATGAGATAAAGTAAGGTGATACTTGATCCAAGAGGCCTGAGGATTTGCCTTTTTGCCGTATGAGGAGCACTCCACCAGCCAAAATGCTAATTTTCCAGGAGAGCTGACATTTCTGGCAATGGATCTGCATATAAACTCCAAACAAGAAGGTTTTAATCTTGTACAGAGATTGCACAGTACCATCTTTAGATTGTCACACACAGGTTGCTTCTTAATAATCTCAATAGTCCTGTTTCGCTCAGAGTAATCAGCACACATGTCACAAGCTAATGGATCAGGGAGCGCGGGGACTTGCCAAGAATTTAAATGAACAGCAGCATGCAAAAAACCTGAGTCGCAGAACCAGCCGCGCTAACACAGTTCAGTGTATTATGAAGTGAGGCCGCCTGGCAGTGCATTAATAAATCCATTCCATTGTCCTTTCTTTACTGATTATGTTTTGTAGAGCATGCGTTGAGCAACAGTTGCTTCTTGGCTCTTACGCAGATGTTATTACGAATACACAGGTGCAAAGGATGAGGTCTTAGGGGCTGATTACGATGCCATCGCATAGGCAAAAGGGAACGCCCGCCATAGATGCTGCGGTCCCGCAATACAAATTATGATGCGCCCGCCACACTGGCGGGCACGTCCTGTATTTTTAATTGCGGCGGGCGGTGCTGCAAGCGGCACCCGCCGCAATGTAAAAATATATGTTGTGCATTTGCATGTACAACGTGAAAGGCACCGTGCGGTGCCTGCCACCTTGTACATGCGAATTAAGTGGGGTACCATAGGTACCCCCCACGTGCATCCCCCACCCCCATGGCGGCCCCGCAACGGGCCCCCGAAGGAGTTCTTCGCCTGTCTTTTTGTGGGGGGATCTCCGCTAAAAAAGACAGGCATCCTAATGCACACGGCGGTGCCTGCAAGGCACCTCCAAAATGCCCCCATTGTACTATGTCCCGCAAGACGGGTGGAAAAGGACCGCCTTGCGGGACCACGGCGGACGGTCTTTCAATCCGCCGCGGTACCATTCCCATTCCCACTGCCATCCTAATTTAGAGGTGGGAATATTGAGGTTGGTGGCGAGTGGATCGCCACCGCCGCCATTGTAATCGGCCCCTTAGTTCCAATAGGCCCATCTTGTAGCTCCATGACATCAGCGGTCTCTGAAGGCCGTTCAAGGTCATTGTGAACTGACTTTGCTTGGTTTAGCCAGAATGCTGCCGAATAAGCTCACCATGGTAGTCAGACTGGGGCGTGGCCAGAAGAGGTAAGGTTTCGATTTGGTGCTGACTTGCGTGAAGTTTGGGGTGCAGCACCCTGCCACTGTGAGGTAGCCGCGGAGGACGACTGTCTGTTTCCTCTGTGCTTTTCACCTTTAGTTAACTTACAAGGTTTGTGGGGCTGAGGGCCTGGAGGACGCTGGTCTGTGTGACCCCCACAGACATAGAGGACCTGATTAGGTGGGCACTTTCACCCTGAGAAGTCCACAAATCAATGTGGCGCACCATGGGGCAAGACTAGAGAGATGCATGACGCATCTGCTGCCGGAAAGGTGACGCATTGCTGGAGTTGCGTCGCAAGCGTGATGCAGCTCCAGCAAGGCTCAGGGTGCCCCTATGACTAACATGCTGAGTCAATCCTTACTCCTGCTTCAAGCATGCGCAACGTTTTGACACAGCATGGCCTTAAAAGTGACAGAGTGAAATCTTTTAGATTTCACTCAGCCACATTGAGGAGGCGTTCCTGCGCCGGAATGCCCCCCCCCCAGTGCCGGAACGCCCACATGTGGCGCAGGGCTTCACAACGTGACACATCTCCCGGATGCGTCACGTTGTAAATACCCCACAGCATTGCGCTGGTTTTTCGCCGCCACTGCGTCACAAAAATGACGCAACGGTGGTGCAAATGTGGCATACAGGGCTTGTAAATCTGCCCCCTTGTTTTTAAAGTCATTCAAGATGTTTGAAGCTATATAGAATTTCTCCATGGCAAACATCGCTACTGTTGCATGTTTCTAACGTTCACATGCATCATTGGTTTTTGCATTCGCAAACAGTGCGAATCGCAGAATTCGTCCGTTTGCGAATGCAAAAATGTGTTTTGGGATGCATCAAACATTTTACAATTTTAGAAAATTTAGGAATCGCTATGTCATGTGCGAATTCTTAAAATAATTAGCATAAAGTGGAAATCGCATTTTTTTCCGAAAAAATTGCATGCATTAAAAATCGCAATTTGCGATTTTCGTAAAAATCGCAAATTGCATTTCTTAAAATAAGAAGTGGTCTGAGGTGGTGGTATTTTTTTCGCAAAAGGACAACAGGTGACAGTGATTCCAAAGGCATATAAGGGGAACACCAATGGATGTCAGAAGCATTTGCCATGGCTGCAGTCATTATATTTGGACGTAGGCGGAGATTGAGAGCTGCAGCTAGGAGGAGAATGATCAGTGATAGGATATTTAGGTTGCGCATCACTTTATTGGGGCAGAGTGATCCAGAGATATATGACAAGTATAGGCTCAATGGTGATTCCATCATGGAATTGATAGCTGATCTGGACCCATATTTACAAAAGCAAACTCGTAGGACCCAAGCCATTCCCACACATGTTCAGGTGCTTTGCTCACTTCACCTTCTTGCCTCAGGTTCATTCCAAGGTGTCATAGCCATTGCAGGTGGTGTGTCCCAGAGTTCACTGTCTAGATTTTTCAATAATTTTCTAGATGCTATGCTTCATAGGATAAGGCATTACATTACATTTCCAAGTACTGCACAAGATTTACTCCAAACCAAGTTAGATTTTTATAATTTGGCACATTTTCCACATGTCATTGGCTGTAAACAACCTTTACAACAAAACCTTTACAACGCACTACCATTACAATGCGGTCATTACAACGCAAACCATTACAACGCATTGCGCTAGGGGGCGCTCTAGGATAGGGAATAGGTTAATTTACTATCCAATAACCTTCCCTAGTGTCCACGGGGACTGGAGTTGGAATAGTAAATTAAACTATTCACTATCCAACACCCAAAAGCACTATGCGTTGTAATGGATTGCGATGTAAAAACCGCGTTGTAAAGGCAGGCGTTGTAATAGCCTGCTTTGTAACGTCATACATCCCATTGGCTGCATAGATGGCACACATATTCCTATTTGTCCTCCTTCACACAATGAGTACATTTTTCACAATAGAAAATGTTACCATTCCCTGAATATTCAAGCCATATGTAATGCCAAAACTATAATTACTGACCTGGTAGCCAGCTTTCCTGGTAGTGCCCATGATTCCTACATTTTCAAGCAAAGTGCCATTCATGGAAGGCTGTTGGCAGGAGATTTTGGTGATGGTTATTTGCTAGGTAAGAAATTCATTATTGAATTCTTTTCCATGGTTGAGGAATATTCTTACATTTAAAGTACTAATTTCTATTCTGTCTTATCATTACCTATAGGTGACAGTGCTTATGGAATAAGATCATTCATACTTACTCCCTATCTGACTCCAACTACTCATAAAGAGCAACTGTTTAACCAAGCCCATATATCAACATGTAATGTAATTGAAAGAACTTTTGAAGTGATGAAATCAAGATTTCGCATACTTCACAAAACAGGTGGCTCCTTACAATATTGCCCTGAAGTTTGCTGTAAAATTGTTGCTGCTTGTGCCATGCTGCACGACGTTGCAACTAAGAGAGGCCTAGAATTGGATTTTGAAGAAGGAATGCCCAACAATGACAATCAACCCCCCACAACCCCAAGCCAGAGTACATGAACCAGACGCTGCAGAGGGAAGGAGAAGGAGGGCTGAGATCACTTTTAATACAGGTATGCCAAAGACAATGTGATAATTTTGCAATTGCTTTTATTAATGTTTTAAAATGAAGTGAAAGTAACATCTATGTCAACACCATTATAAGTCATGGTGGCATCAATATATTTGTTATTGTAACTTTAATAATAAGCAGAAACTCAAATACATGTTCAATGAAAAGGACAATACTCAATTTCAAAAGCAACCTACTTCTTTCTTCCTCTGACCCTTAAGGCTTTATTTGTTACATTTTCTTTTGCCATGTTCATTATTGTACCTTTCACATTTTTCCTCATACTACGGCGTTCTACATTTTTACCAGAACGCCCTTCCATTGTTACATCATCATTACTTGGAGTACAGTCCTCCTCAACAGACATGTCCAAGATTGACACATTCTGCAATTTTTCTGTTGAAGACATGAGTGATGACATACCTTTTGAAATTTTAGTACAACATTTTCTGAGGCCCTTCTGCATAGTTACTGCATTTCTAATCAGCTGTGCAGTCTGCATTCATCA